>NC_053489.1:272436615-272736615 GCF_905171775.1 Rana temporaria
AATTCCATTGAAGTGAATGAGAGCTGTCTTAATGTACACTACTGAAGTCGCTCCGATTTCAGAAAAGGTTTCTGTACTACTTCAAGGCGACTTCTAGGCAACTTTTAGGCAACTTGTACCCATTGATTTCAATGGAAGTTGCCTCCAAAGTCGGATCACTGTCTTAACTGAAGCAACTTTACAGGAAAATAAAATTGTTTACTCAGGCAAACCCCTCCCTCCCACAGAGCTGATTATTCTGTGATTGGCCACTGGCAAAGTCGCCTGTCCTGGAGGCAACTTTAAGTCACATTGTAAGTTGCTCCAAGTCGCGCTGAAGTTGCGCTGAAGTTGCCTTGCAAAGTCGTGCTGTAAGTCGGGTTGCCCCTGTGTGAACCGGCACTAACTGTACTCCCATCACCCCCTCAAGGGGGTGATCCACTCCGACAGAGTAATAGCTGCATTTTGGCAGGCTTTCCACAACAGTTTCTAGGGCACTTAGTAAACCCTATTTATATGGAATGACCTGCAGAGGGCTACTGAAAAAGAGAAGGAAAACCTGGCCAGCAGTGTCAACTCTTCCTTCTCAAACACCAGCTCAGCAGGTCAATCTGGGGACACAGTGCAGTTATAAGACATGGTAACAATTTGCACCTGATTGACTTCCCTAACCACTTGCTTACTGGGCACATTTACTGCGATCAGTGCTATAAATAAATCCAAGGGACACGGCCAACACGGCTCGGGAGCGCCAAAAGGGGCGGACGTCAATTGACGTCCACTTGGATTTTCAGGTCCGCGCTGTAGCCGTCATTCGGCTATAGCGTGGGCCCCAGGCAGTTAACTTGAGGTCATGAACACAGCAAGAAAAAAAATCATAAAGCCTAGGTTCAGACTAGTGCGATGTAGGAACCAGCGTGATTACAGCGCCAGTTCCCGCATCGCATCTCTCCTGCAGGCAGTTGGCACTGCCCTCTGCGAACTGCTGCGGATGTCAATACATTGTTAATGACAGCCCCCAGAATGGTTCACAGATCACAGTGCGAACTGTGAATTCGTACAGGAATCAGATCGCATAGGTGAGAACACCCATGTGATCCGATTCCAGTGCAGGGAAAAAACAGCCCCTGCACAACTGTATGGCTGAACACGCATTGCTCAGACATCGCATGTGATCTGCACCTGCGTTGCGGGTTCAAATCACATGCGATGTCTAAAATCGCACTAGTCTGAATCTAGGCTAACTCAGAACCCTCTTGTAAGCACCTGCTTATATACCTAACACTCAGAATTTTCCCATGCAGACATATTTGATAAAAATTGCAAAGAGTAATTTACATTTGTGTGTGCACGTCCTGGGTAGAGCAGCCTATTCGTTTTAATGGGCTGCCCTACCTGCGAGAAACGTGGGGAAAGAAGTCCCTGACTCTTTTTAGAAGGCACCATGCGGTTTAGCAAGCCTGAAATTGCATGGAGTTGCCATTAGGAATTAATGGTATCCCGACACGTCTGCAGGTTGCGAACGTGCAGAGATGTGAGCTTATGCCTCTGAGGCTGATAATGTTTATAAAAGCTAGTAGTTAATTACAAAATGTGCTAATCCTATATTCACGCCTTCACTGATTAGTGAATCTGGATAACCATTAACAATATTCACAATGTTTTTGCGCCTGGCTAAAGTCAAGCTTTCTCATGTTCTAGAGCCAAGTAGCAAACATGACACAGATCACCCTGCTAATTCTATAGTAAATGTGCCTGTATTCAATACGAATACTCCAAGCTTCTTGTAAAATAGCAAATTGCAGCCTAGAACTGCTAAATGTTATTCAGTCCCTTTATATAAAACATTATTCAATTCAGGAACAACATCTACCAACACACTATTTGTTTGGCTGTCATGTTAACTCTGCTGTGCTGGGGTGTTCTTCCAGCCCCGATGCTGCAGGTGGCAGCAGTGGAGTCAAGGTTTGGATGCTCTTCCCAGCAGCCAATCATGGGGGTTTGTCCTCGCTGTGCATGCTGGGGAGGGGTATTTATGGGGCAGACGCCATTGGTTCTGGGTCTTCTTCATCCAGTGTGGCACCCACCCTAAGGGTGGCCACATCACGGCGCCCCGGCGTTATGGCCTACCTGGCCGGGGCGTGCGTGCCAATGCGGTGTTCCTGGGCCATGCTGAACCGGAGCATCTAAACAGCGACGGGGACCCAGTGAGTGACTGGGTTCCCACTTTTGAAGATCCCAAGCTGTACTGCTGTTTGGTGGGGAGTCGGTCTGAGGAGTGCCATTGAGAGGCTGGTGGTCCAAAGGGGCCTTGATGAACCACCGGGGATCAAGGTAGCCGGACACCGAGGGATTGATCACCTGTCAGTCGGTACCTGGGCGGCAAGTTGAAGGAGATCCAGACATAACTCAATTAAGGAGGCATATTTCCAGTAATTCAACCCAGAGGGGACCTGTGGCAGAGGTATCTTCTGAGGCTCATTGAGGAGGGTCTGTGGCAGAGACTTCATCCTACAATTGTCCGAGTGATACTCCGGCTGCCAGGTCAGTGAGAGAGGCCTGTGCGGGTACACTAAACCCATTCCGGCGGGAGTGGTGAAGAGAAGTGTTACGTTTGGGAGCAGGACTGTTTTCTATCATTACGCCTGAATCTGCTATTCTCCTATCTTCTTCAGCTTTACTTTCCTCACCACAAATTTTACTGTTTTTTAACCGGCTGGGTAATAAAGAGCACAGCAAAGAGCACCTGTCTGGACATTCCTTTACTTCTACTACATGCAATACGCATCATTCACCCCTAGGAATTTCAGAGGAGCCACGAGGTAACACGCCACCCAAAAATCCAGCAGCTCCAATGGGGGTAATGCTACATAAGGAACAAAGTGTGGCCTGTGTGGACAGGTGGCTGTGGGAAAGGAAGAAAAGCAAGGTATACATCATACACCCTACACCCTAAACTAGCTAAAAAAAACTGCTCTATAAAAGGTCATACCGTGGAGGTCGGCAACCAGTTGAATCGTGATCCACCAATCGGTTGTGGGTAGGTGACGGGTAGACCACAACCCAGCATTGGGACAGGAGGGGAAGCATTTACTTGTACCAATCCCTCACTGTGTTCATTCATAACTTAAGCATAGTAAACTGCTGCTTAGCACAGAGAACTTCCCATTCCTTTACTATACAGTACAGCTGGGGCTGCAGAGAAAGGGGCTTGAGAATGTCTGAACTCAGTCCTTTCTCTGTCTCAAAAGTGAGACATCATGGGTCTGTTTAGACTCCTGATATTTAATCAAAGCTCCCCAATGGGGCTTCTTATTTTTTTTTAAATTAAAACTGTAAAAAAAGAAATATTAAAAATAAAAACATTCTGACACCGATCTCTGCCCTACTGACAAAGTCCCCTGCCCTACTAACACCATCTACTGCCCTACTGACACCAACCTTTGCCCTACTAACATCATCCACTACCCTACTGACACCAACCTCTGCCCTGCTGACACTGTCCACTGCTCTACTGAATTATACTGTCTTTTAAGGCAGTGTAAGTTTATAGTAAGTTTTCCTTACTATTTAGTTAGACCTTGCTAGTTCATTTAAAAAAAAAAAATAAGGCTGACAAACTCCAGTGACCTTTGATCTCTTTCACGTTGTTCATGTAGATCTCCACCTCTCAAGGGTTGCTTACTCCTGATCTACAAATATTTTATTTTATTTGGACATTTTACATGGACTTTCTTTGTGTAGCGAGGTCACGGGCCCCTTGAGGTCTAATGGTGACCTCCAGGGTTATGGACAAGCTGACATCCTTCTGTGTAGAGTGGGTTAAAAGGCATGGTGGGTGTAATGTAATGTAGATTGATGGGCGCCAGACACTTCTTGAATACAAAGAGATTTATTGTCTCTTGAACAGAACTGTGGGAGAAAGGGTTGGAACCAGGACACCCTTAAGTAGATGCAATGTCAATTGGTAGACTCTGAAACTTCTATAGGTAGACATTCATGCAGGGAAAGGCATCCAGCTAGACACCACTGCATGAGTTGCAACAATCTTGAAACAGAACTGTTACTTCTGGTTGGACTGCAAGCTGCAATCCCAACCCTACGCTGCTTTCTTGATTCTGGATAGGCCCTCAGACAGCCTAGCAGCCAGATGTCCTCGGTATAACCCTCTGGTCTCTGGCCTAGCAGCCTGGGGCAAAACAACACACGTCCACCCAGACAGCCATCCAGGTGGCACAGAACCCCGATCACCTGACTTCACCCAAATAAATAGGCTCTCCCAGCAGGCCAAGCAACCCAAAAACATCCCTGACCATTGGCTGAGACACCCCATTCATTCCTAATCTGCCCTTGCAATGCCCTTGTCTTATCCAATGCCACCAGATACCCGGTCATCTAGTGACAAAAGAGAGAAGCGCAGCAATTCCAGAATTAGGGTGAAATCAATTGACCTCCTATCAATTGGCCAAGGCAACTATCAATGGCCAGATACATTTAATAGCCACCCTGCCTAAACATCATAGTGCTACATCTGTTATGCTGAAATTCAGCTTTAATTTGACAAAGGTATACGAAAAGTATACATGCATACTTCATGCAATGTAAAATCATCCATCGATGGTGCAAATTAGTATTTAGTAAAACCGAGCTGACATATTTCTACTGTCTGCAGCAAAGCAGGGAGTGTGAAGAGCAGGCAATTGAAATTAATATCTATTTTACTTTTTTTTTGCAGACTGTCTTAATTAAACCTACATAACCAGCAATACCTTACACAGTGTGGCCATAGTTCAACAATGGCTGCTTATTGCATGCCAATTAACACACAAGGAAGAGAAAACTATTTTTTATTTTTAACAAAGTTACTTTTGTTTCAAATTGTTATACATAACATTGTGGTGTTGTGTCTTGTCCAGTCCTGTAATTCTGTAATGAAAATTTGTCCAGGGCTCGCCTCAGGGTAACCTTTAATTACATATCAAAAAAAAACAAAAAGCAGTTGTAGAAATATAGGAGCTGTGGAAACCTACAGTAATCACCATAATTCAAAATAATTTTCTACAAAAAAATATTGTTTTTGATAGGGTTAAAAATGTCCAGATAATATTTACAATTTAAAGACAACTTATCCTGAGGCCTCGTACACACGGCCGAGGAACTCGACGTGCCAAACACATCGAGTTCCTCGGCCAGTTCAGCACTGAAGCCGCCGAGGAGCTCGGCGGGGCGAGAGCTCCCATAGAACAACGAGGAAATAGAGAACATGTTCTCTATTTCCTCGCCGAGCTCCTCGTCGGCTTCCTCGGCCGAAAGTGTACACACGGCCGGGTTTCTCGGCAGA
This sequence comes from Rana temporaria, assembly GCF_905171775.1. NCBI lineage: Eukaryota > Metazoa > Chordata > Amphibia > Anura > Ranidae > Rana > Rana temporaria. Next base: position 272,441,936 of record NC_053489.1, read on the forward strand.
ATTCAGCCAGAAACTCGGTCGGAAGCTGAATTCTGCCGAGGAAACTGGTCGTGTGTAAGAGGCCTAAGATAAACATGGAGGCTGCCATGACTATTTAGCAAAAGCTAGGAGCCTGACTGTTCTTAAATGTCTGTAACACTTCTGTGCATGCTAGCAGAGGAACGGCTAACCAGAACATTCCCTTCATCACACACTTTTTAAGGAGCTCTACTGAAGGAGGCAACAGTAACGTATGTAGACATGAATTTTACAGTGCCCCTGTGCCCAAGCTAAGAATGTCAAATGATTTACATAATCTCAACAAGCAGTAAAAGAGTATTACAAGCCATTCTTGCCTCTCCAGCTGCTTATAGGCCTCATACACACTGTCCAATTTATACATATTAAGATGCATGTCTTCTGGCAGTGTCTTAGGGACTGAAAGCATAGGGACAGAAAGCATACGAGGGTCAAGCTGCTTCTGCATTCCCGATCATGCTTCTACTTTTCTATTGCGATGTTTCCCTTGGTGGATGCCAACCAAGTTTTTTAACCATTGATATTGGTGCTTATTACATTTTAGGTGATTTTATGTTTTTTTTGCACCTCAGCCACCACGGGGAGGAAAATTTACAATGACAATTTGTGAAGGCCCACATTAGCCTGTTTAAATTGTAGGAGATGAGGCATTTGGAGACTTAATATACAGTGCTTCCGGAAAGTATTCACAGCACTTCACTTTTTCCATGTTTTGTTATGTTACAGCCTTATTCCAAAATAGATTCAATTAATTATTTTCCCTAAAAGTCTACAAACAATACCGCATAATGACAATGTAATAGAAGTTTGTTTGAAATCTTTACAAAGCTTTTCAAAATAAAAAATGAAAAAAATCACATGTACATAAGTACAGTATTTACAGCCTTTGCTCTATACTTTGGTGAAGCTCCTTGGGCACCAATTACAGCCTCAAGTCTTTCTTAATATAATGCTACAAGCTTGGCACACCTATTTTTGAGCAGTTTTCTCCCATTCTTCTTTGCAGGACCTCTTAGGCCTCGTACACACGACAGAGTTTCTCGGCAGAATTCAGTGAGAAACTCGGTCAGAGCCGGATTCTGCCGAGAAACTCTGTCGTGTGTACACTTTCAGCCCGATGGAGCCGCCGAGGAACTCGTCGAGAAAATAGAGAACATGTTCTCTATTTTCTCGTTGTTCTATGGGAGAACTCGGCCCGCCGAGCTCCTCGGCGGCTTCAGGGCTGAACTCGCCGTGTTTGGCACGTCGAGTTCCTCGGCCGTGTGTACAAGGCCTCAAGCTCCATCAGGTTGGATGGGAAACGTTGGTATGCTATTTTCAGATCTCTACAGAGATGGTCAATCAGGTTCAAGTCTGGGCTTAGGGTTGTTGTCCTGTTGGAAGATAAACCAATCTGAGGTCCAAAGTGCTGTGGAGTAGGTTTTCATCAAGGATTTCTCTGTACATTGCTGCGTTCATCTTTCCCTTGATCTTGACAAGTCTCCCAGTTCCTGCCACTGAAAAACATCCACATAGCATGATGCTGCCCCCACCATGCTTAACATGTAGGGATGGTATTGGCCAGATGATGAGCGTTGCCTGGTTTTCGTCCAAACCCGAGAATTTTGTTTCTTATGGTCTGAGAGTCTTTTGGGTGCCTTTTGGAAAACTCCAGGTGGGCTGTTATGTGCCTTTTACTAAGGAGTGGCTTCCATCTAGCCACTCTACCATACAGGCCTGCTTGGTGGAATGCTGCAGAGATGGTTGTTCTTCTGGAAGGTTCTCCTCTCTCCACAGAGAAATGCTGGAGCTCTGTCAGAGTGACTATCAGGTTTTTGGTCACCTTCCTGACTAAGGCCCTTCTCCCCCGATTGCTCTGTTTGGCCAGGCAGCCGGGTCTAAGAAGAGTCCTGATGATTCCAAACGTTTCCATTTACAGATGATGGAGGCCACTGTGCTCAATGGGACCTTCAATGCTGCAAAAAAAATTCTGTACCCATCCCCAGATCGATCCTGTCTTGGAGGTCAACAGACTATTTCTTCGACTTCATAGCTTGTTTTGTGCTCTAACAAGCACTGTTAACTGCGAGACCTTATATAGACAGGTGTGTGCCTTTCCAAATCATGCCACAGGATTTAAAGTCCCGAACTTCCTGCCTTACAGCCAACGAGCCTTTAAGCCAATCCGGCGGACTGTAAGACAATTTTCCTTAACGAGGTTACCAGGCCTATCCCAAGACATCAGCTTGCCTTGCTTGTCTATTCCAGGGCAGGTCCTCCCCTGGTTTCCTTCGCTAAGAAGCTTCCTCCACTTGGATGGACAGCTTGGGATCCCCTGCAGAACCATAGGCCCCAGCCAGCATAGCTGGGCCTACTTGATAGGAACACAGTCTCAGACCAGCGTGGTCCCGAGACTGAAATCACGCACACCCACCTCGCGCCAGGAGGGCCATGAGGTGAAGGACCCCAGAAAACGGCATCTGCCCCTTAAGTACCCCTTCCCAGCATGCACAGCGGGGCACCACTCCCACTGGGCTGCTGCCAAGAAGGGTCACTTAACACACCATGGTTCGCCCAAGTTCCAACACGGGTCTGAAGTGGTAACGCCACCTACAGGTGACAAGGGAAAAGTTCTACCGAGCAATACCACAGCCAGAACAGAGGCAAATTTAAATACAATTAACAGAGTCTGAGCCCAACTATGGCTTAGACGCCCCCTAAATTTACAATAGCGCCCGACTCTTTGGGAGACCAGTGCTACATTGATATTTGTTCTTCAAAGTAAATCATTTTACAGTTCGACAATACAGATAGATGTTGAAAATTTTTTGTTGGCTGCTTGTGTACTACACAATTTAATAAAGCAAAAGGAACTTACGTTGGCTTAAGATATTGATATATATTCTGATCAGAGTGCTCATTCATACATTTGCGTCCACAACACAATGCTTTGAATATTCACAGTGCTTTTGCTAATATATTTACTTCTTTTTATGGTTTTGTGTACTGGCAAAGCAATTGCATGTAATATACAGGCATACATTGGAGCAGTTGCCCATAGCAAACAATCCGCTTCCAGCTTTAATTGGCAAATCCCAGATTGCCAATATGTAAAGTTTATATGTTGCCTGTGGACATTTCATCTTGATAGTGTCCTTTGAATGTCATCTCATTCCTGTCATTTGTTTGAAATATATTATAATGTTTTATTTCAAAATGTATGCAAGATTGTATAAATACAATTACAATAGTGCTCATAGTGCCATTTATGTACACAGTGCTTCGCTTTGTACTCATTCACATCATAGAATGCATGAAGGTAAATAAACCTTCATGCCCCGTACACACGGCCGGGATTTCCGACGGGAAAAAGTCCATAATTGTTTTTATATATGGAAGCAGTATACTGTATTTACAGGCTTAAACATTGTGGCAATTCCTCCTATACCTAGAGGTGAGGTGTGTATTTGTAACGTGGGAGTAAAAAGTTATGAGTGTTGTGATTCCACTGTAGGTTGCGGTTGCTGATTTAATTGATATTTGTAGCTATGACTGACTTATGAATTACTGACTCAGAGTGATTATGAATAGTGGCATGATTATCACTGTGTAGTCATACATATTTCATAATTTTGTAATGAGCCCACCATATGGGTACACATAAGGTCATAAAAGAACAACTTTTAACATCAAGTATAATCACAATTATTGTTGTAATGCTGCAGTCCTTTTACATTAATCTAGACTTGTCACATGATTGCCTGTAACCTCCTTCTCTAAAAACTACAGAATATTGTGATCAGGACAAGGGAACATACTTGCCTTCATTTTCAATGTGCACACAAACAGCTACTGTATAATGCTCTTTTGGAGCAGTTGTAGTTTCAAATGTCTGGGCTTCTAGATTAAGGTGACCAGATTTTTTAAATAAAAACCGGGGACATTTTTTTTATTGCCAAATGGTACAAAAAAGGCAAGAATTCCAGTACTACTCACCCCCCCCCCCCCCCCCCTACATGAACAGTGTAGATCGGTCCATTATAACCCATCAGAGCAGGGATCTCCCGAGCACCAGGTACTGTTTCTGACACCCAGCCGCTCCTTTGTATCCCCTGCCAAGAGCTTCTCCAATAGCCGCCGTACGCTCTGCACCGCCCCTCCCCTCCACCGTTCTCACACACACACACGGGCCGCCCGTACCAGAGGGATCATGGGGGACAGGCTGGACCACAACAGTCCCTGTGCCGGGGTTGGGGGGCACAGTAATAATTTTGCACCCCCCCTTAATGTTGCACTCTGGGATGTCTGGTCACCCTATTCTAGATGGCACCCAACATTTCTTTGCCGAGCACAGGCTTGGGGCCAGTTGTCAAGAAACAGGGAAGTGGGGCTAGGGCCAAGTGCACCCCAAATGGACCAACACATTGAAAACATAAAAGTAGCATAGTGTTCCATGTAGGATTCAGTGTCCGAAAACCAGATTTAAAAGACAAGAGTCAAACTCACAGTGCCCCATACAACGGAGCAGTGTGCAGCCACAAATACCGGTTAGGTTATTTGTGGCTTCTTTGAAGATGCCCATTTGGGGAAAACGCATCAGTGGAGCTGATTAGGTGACATCTTTGTGTGTGCATGCCGCCGGGATTCGAGGCTGTGCTCAGTCAGATCCTGATTGTGTTGTATATGCTGTCAAGTTCCTGCTGATCTGTAAGTGCAATACCTTTTTTATTAAATTGTTCAAAACTTTAGCTGCACTATGAAGCTTCTCCTCTTTCTATTTCCTAACTGGTATTTGTGGCTGTAAACTGCTCTGCTCTGTAAGGCACTGTAAGTTTTATCCATATTGGAAGGATGGCATGCTGAGTGGGATGGAGGAGATATTTCTTATATCTACTGTATAAGCACTGTGAGACCTCTTTTGCTGAAACCAGTATATCTGGTAAGCTGCCTTGCATGACTAGTCTTATCCCAGTGTGGGACTATTAGAGCGAATTTTCCATACCGAGAACAGTGGCATTGTGGGTGCATGGGCGTAGCCCCCCTTATCCTTGCCGCCGCCTCCCTATCCATGCGCATGGCCCCTTTCAGGAAGCCAGACACATGGACTTGGGGTGTTTTTTTAATCACCTGATTAGAGCCAGAGGCTCTAATAGGCTTCAAAAAAGGGTGGGCTCTGGGCACAGATAGTGCGCCCTGATCCCACCCAATTGTGTGACCATAGTGAATGAATTTTCACTATTTTCGCACCACAGTGCCTCCCCGCCAATCAGGAGGCAGGAAAGTGAGACCTGCTTCCCGATTGGCTTTGGCGGAAGAGGAGACACAGAGTGAAGGAAGCAAGAGGAGCAGACTCCTCCACCGCTGCTGCTGCCTGCTGCCCACTGAATGAGACACAGCAGGAGGAGAGGACACCACAGCCCGGTACGTGCCGGACCTCCCACGGGGGGGGGGGGGGTGCTGTCAATGTGTCTTGCAAGCCCTGAGCAGTGGGTGGTTTGGTACTATTAGTGTGTCCTGCAAGCCGGGGGAGGGGGGGTTGGCTGGTATCCTGTGAGCCCCAAGGTGTGGGGTGCAATTGGTGTGCCTCGATCTCTCTTTGGGTTGGGGGAGGGATGTCAGTGTGTCCTGAGAGCCCCAAGCGAGCGGGTGCTATCAGGGTGTCCCACAAGCCGGTTGTGGGCCTGCTATAAGTGTGCTGGTGTCCTGCTGTTATCGTGTCCTCCACCAGTGTGGGGGTTCTGACAGTGTGCTGCAAGATCAGTATATATGTGATGCTGCTCTATATTCCCTTTATGTGATTCTGATCTATATACTATTTATGTGATGCTGATCTACATATCCTTTATGTGATTCTGATCTATATACCCTTTCTTTGATGCTGCTGATTTATATACCCTTTATGTGAAGCTGCTGATCTATATAGCCTTTATGTGAAGCTTCTGATCAATATACTCTATCTGTGATGCTGATCTATATATCGTATCTGTAATGCTGGCCTGATCTGTGAGGCTGAGTTGTATACTCTGTCCTGTGATGCTGAGCTGTATACTCCTGACACTATATGGGTGGAAGCAAGTGGAATACAGGGGACAGAGTATAAGGGGTGGGGTTTTTTGTGAAGTGGGAGGGGTCAAATAGGAAGGGCGGGGTCTGGCGCCCCCCCTATCCTAAAACATCACCAGCCGCCACTGACCGAGAAGCACTGTTTCACTGAGTTTGTTGGAATTGGAACTTTTTTCAGACTATTTCACAAATGATCCACACTTTTTGTTGTTTTGCATCTGAACTTTTCCTGGACTTCAAAATGTTTATGATGGGTTATTTATTTATCTATGCACAAGTGGTTTCATTTTATAATTTTATTTATGTATACGATAAGTACATTTTTTTCATCAATAAGGTCATTGCATACACGTAATCACACATATTTGCTGATTGTCCTAGTGTATGAAATTTAAAGGGGTAAGTGCACTTGTTGTTTATTTATATTATTGATTAAGTCTGGTGTTCAGACTTGAAAAGGTGCTGCTGCAATTATTGGGCAGAGTGGGGGGGGGGGGGGGTCTTTTGTTTTTTTACTTCTAAAAGACAAGTAAGTTCAGTCGCTGTAGATCTGAGGGGAAGCTCTAAAATTAGGGGAAGCTCTGCTGATTTTATCATCCAATCGTGTGCAAGCAAAAATGCTGTTTTTTTTTATGTGGCGCTACCCCCGAAGGAGCCGCTAAATGATTTGGGACCGGCCTACTAAGTTACCCTCACAGTGTCTACGGGTGTAACGGTGAGAATAGCAACAGTGAGTGGAGGTCCAGACATCCAATAAAGAGTTTTCAATGCTTTATTGTCCAGGCCAAACATGGCCAACATCAACATACATTAGGAAGGTCAAGGTTGATGAAGGAAGAAATAGAACCATGCGGTATCAGCATAGGCGTGCGCACATAGGATGTAAGGTGTGCCTGGGCACACCCTAATCACCCTGTACTATGCAGATTCCCCCTGCTGCCTGGCTGCAGAGAAAGGGACTGGGGAATCTCTGTGCTCAGTCCCTTTCTCTGCCTCAAAAGTTAGACATCAGGGGTCTGTTTAGACCACTGATATTTAACCAAAGGCCCAAAACAGGGCTCCTAAAAAAACTAATATTAAAAAAAAAAAAAATAATAAAAATAAAATTGTAAAATAATAATAATAATAATACAAATAAAGATAAACTACTGACGCCGATCTCTGCCCTGCTGACAAAGCCCTACTGACTTGCCCACTGCCATATATGGTATATTACACACACATGTGTGTTTGAGCTTTGGTGTGCACACCCTAATGCAATAGGCTGCGCACACCTATGGGTATCAGGCCCAGATATAGAACTGAGCAATACTCTGCTCTGCAGTAAACCGAATATATACACGTTGCGACTCTGCTCGGACTGAGTAAAGTGCCCCCGGACAGACCCCTATAACAGGCCTGGCAGCCGGAGCGTCACTCTGAATAATACTGGGAGGAACAGGTCTCTCACACAGACCTGTCTCTAGGGCCCCTGCCACAGGCCAATTTCAATAGAGGACTTAAGTAAATAAGGACAGAGCGTCCTCCCATTAGACTTATTTTGCAAATGGTCCCCGGATGACAGTAAGCATACCTGTCAGTGGTCCGGACACCCGATCCCAAACTAGGATCCTTTTAATAGGCCTCGGAACCCAGTGGAGCTGTGGGGTCCCTTCTCTCATCAGGAAGAGGTTCGCTGAAAAGTTCAGCTCTGGTGGGCCACGCCGGCGGGGTCCATGGATGCGCGTACCCTGAAGGTGGGTACCGCACCTGGAACGGGGACCCCGCGGAAAGTTTTCGACACATGACCTCTCTCACAGATATACCCTCCCCCAGCATGCCCCGCGAGGGAAAACATCCTCTAATTGGCTGCTGGGAGAAGATCTGTTCTGCCAGAACCCTTCTAGCGCCAGCTGCCGGCCAGGGGTGGCACTGCACTCCCTGACCACAGTCTGACCCAGTGGAACTTCCAGAATGACAGAGGTCATCAAATTTAGGCAAACATTGAATGGGAGCAAGGTAACTCTCCCGTTCCCCACTAAATTAAAGCGTAGTGCCCATGCTGAAAGCAAGGGGGCGCTACATTTATTTTTTCTTGCATGTCCCCCTCAAATCTACAGCAACTGCACTTGAAAGTGCACTTGTAGTGAAAAGTGGACTTGACTTTCATAAATAACCCCTTTTGTGTCATTAGGCTCCAGGCCATTCAGAAAATAGGTAAAGCTTTAGGCCAGGTTAACATGATTGACGTGTAATACACACATGTTAAAGTGGAACTTTCACTCTCCCAATCACTATTTTTAATCCTTATGTTGCTAACATTAGTAAATAGATCGGAAAGTATATCAGAATTACGTGTTTTAAACTTCTTTTGTATTTTTTTGTATTTTTGTATTTCTTAGGTTACTTGGTTTCCATCTTATTATTGATATCTGTGTCCCTCTTTGGTAGAAGCCACTGAGTAAGAGGAGTTTAGAAGGTGTACAAGCATGACAGAGGTTCTAACACTTTGCCATTCTGAAAGTCCACATCAACCTCTAAAACTATAAATTAGAAAAACTTTTGCTGGACATTCAAATTCTAGAACTATTAGGGAATTTAAGATCTAAGGGCCAGATTCACAAAGAACTGCGGCGGCGTAACGTATCGTAGATACGTTACACCACCGCAAGTTTTCATCGCAAGTGCCTGATTCACCAAGCACCAAGCCTCCGGCGTAAGCCCGCGCAATTCAAAGGGGCGTGTGACATTTAAATTAGGCGCGCTGCCGCGCCGGACCTACTGCGCATGCTCTGTTTTGACAATCCCGCCGTGCTTTGCGCGAAGTGATGTCATTTTTTCGAACGGCGAGGTGCGTAGCGTACTTTCATATTCCCGGACATCTTACGCAAGAAGAAAACATTTTTTAATTTCGACGCGGGAACGACGGCCATACTTTATACAGCACATACGTGTGCTGTGTAAAGTTAGGGCAGGTCAAACGACGACTAAAATTGCGACGGGAAACTAGACTAGCGACGATGTACCGAACGCGAAAATCCGTTGTGGATCGCCGTAACTGCTAATTTGCATACCCGACGATGGAATACGACGCAAACTCCACCCAGCGGCGCCCGCGGTATTGCATCCTAAGATCCGACAGTGTAAAACAATTACACCTGTCGGATCTTATGGATATCTATGCGTAACTGGTTCTATGAATCAGTCGCATAGATACTCTGAGAGATACGACGGAGTATCTGAGATACTCCGTCGTATCTCCGCTGTGAATCTGGCCCTAAATTCCTTTAAAGACTCGGCTACAGCTTATCATTGTGTTTAAATATTTTTTTACAAATGGTTAATAGTACACATAACCTGTTTTTCTTATTATTAGAATGATGATTCTGAATACATGGGCACACCTAACAATAATGATTTCCAAGACAGGAAGCGTTCGAATAAAGACTCTATCATTATTGGTCAGGTAAGATAATCCAATAGTTTGAGTATGTGTAGGAATACTAAGGTATTTTTTTTTTTTTTTTTTTTAAGTAGAACTTTTGAATGCTATATTTAAAGGGGTTGTAAAGGAAAAAAATGTTTCCCTAAATAGCTTCCTTTACCTTAGTGCAGTCCTCCTTCACTTTTCTCATCCTTCCATTTTGCTTTTAAAAGTCCTTTTTTCTTCTGAGAAATTCTCACTTCCTGTTCTTCTGTCTGTAACTCCACACAGTAATGCAAGGCTTTCTCCCTGGTGTGGAGAAAGCCTCTTGTGGGGGGAGGGGGCGAGCAGGAGTGTCAGGATAATCTCTACTTTGCAGATAGAGAAAGGAGCTGTGTGTTAGTGGGCGTCCTGAGACTCCTGTTTGCCCCAAGAGGCTTTCTCCACACCAGGGAGAAAGTGTCATATAACTGTGTTTAGTTGCAGACAGAAGAACAGGAAGTGAGGATTTCTCAGAAGAAATAAGGACATTTAAAAGCAAAATGAAAGATGAGGTAAGTGAAGGAGGACTGCACTAAGGTAAAGGAAGCTATTTAGGGAAACCATCTTTTACCTTTACAACCCCTTTAATCAGCAACAATCACATGTATTTCTGATTACAATCATCATTATTAAAATATTTTTTTTGTATGCCATTTTGCTTTTTGTACCACCATTTTGTACCAAATAAAAAAGTTTGTAAACAAAAAAATTTAGCATGATTCAAAGGTACCCAGAAAAGTTTTGTGGCAGAACATTTACTGTATATGAATTCGCTACACATTTTGATTGCTGACATTGACTTCTGCACAAATGAGCTTCAGAGATAAATATTGGGCAGTCAATTACATAGTTAGAACATGCTCGTGTGGCAGCATTGACACTGCAGCCTTTAGTCCTATGAAAGCATCCCCCAAGTCAACTACACACATATACAAATACCCAATGTTCAAGGTTTATGTTAAAGTAGACTTAAAAGGGTTGTAAAGGTTTGTTTTTTATTTTCTAAATAGGTTTCTTTAAGCTAATGCATTGTTGGTTCACTTACCTTTTCCTTCCATTTCCCTTCTAAATGATGTTTTTTTTCTTTGTCTGAATTTCTCACTTCCTGTTTCTCCTCAGTAAACTTGCCCCCATCATCCGAGCTGTTCTGGCTGGGGGTTAGTCAGCCAGAAGAGCTTACTGAGGAGGAACAGGAATTGAGAAATTCAGACAAAGAAAAAAACATTTAGAAGAGAAATTGAAGGAAAAGGTAAGTGAACCAATAATTCATTAGCCTAACCACTTAAGGACTGCCGCACGCCGATGTACGTTGGCAGAATGGCACGTGGGCAAAAGGGTGTACAGGTACGTCCCCTTTAAGATCCCAGCCGTGGGTCACGCACAACGGCGGCGGTGCTCTTGCGACCCGGTCCTGAGCTCCATGACCGCACCCGTGGGACCCATGGACCCGATCGCCGCCGGTGTCCCGCAATCGGGTCACAGAGCTGAAGAACAGGGAGAGGTAAGTGTAAACAAACCTTTCCCTGTTCTTCCCCTTTAATAAAAGATGGCTTGTTTTTTTAAACCACCATTACAGTGAACACTAAGTAGATTCAGTAATTATCTCATGTGTGGGAAGGAAGTAACTTTCCTCCTTGATCATAATTTGTTTAATTACAACTTAGGTGGGTTGAAATGTAAATCTAGTTGCATCATTATAGTAGTATGTATTTATGCAGTCTTTGTGAAAAATGACTTCAAAGTAAATACCGAATAAGTGGATCTAAAATATAACACATGCAAACTAGAAATACAGGGCCAGATTCACAGAAGAGATACGATAGCGTTTCTCTGAAACACCGTCGTATTCTACGTGAATCTGGCCCTATGATCCTTAACATAATACAGCCAGCTTGAGATAACAATATGGAGACATTTTTGTGATGACTTTCTTTTCCTTAATATTTGAAATGGTTATTAGCGTATTTAGAATGTCTTTTATTGATTCTTTATCACTTTTTTGCATCTTCCATTTAGCTAGGAGACAGTTCAATACCCCGGGCTAAATATGATGATGCAGACGAAAAAAAGAGGTAAACTATTTATTTACCAAATATAACTACAATAGCCAAAGACCTAAGTAAAATACACTGCCTCGATGTATTAGCAATTGAAAAGCACTTCTTGGGCCAGATTCACAAAGAGATACGACGGTGTATCTACAGATACACCATCGTATCTCTGACTTACACTGGTCCTATCTATGCGCCTGATTCATAGAATCAGTTACGCATAGATAGGGCTAGATCCGACAGTGTTACAATGTGTTACACTGTCGGATCTTTTTTTCAATTAAAAAATGGCGCCGGGGGCGTTCCCGCTGATTTACGATAAATAATAGGGTTGTCCCGATACCACTTTTTTAGGACTGAGTACAAGTACCGATACTTTTTTTCAAGTAGTCGCCGATACCGAATACCGATACTTTTTTTTAAATGTGTCCCCAAATGCAGCCATTGTCCCCCCCATATACAGCCATTGTCCCCCCACATATATGCAGCCATTGTCTCCCCCATATCCAGCCATTGTCCCCCCACATATATGCAGCCATTGTCTCCCCCATATCCAGCCATTGTCTCCCATATACAGCCATTGTCCCCCCCATATACAGCCATTGTCCCCCCCATATACAGCCATTGTCCCCCATATGCAGCCATCGTCTCCCCCATATACAGCCATTGTCTCCCATATGCAGCCATTGTCTCCCCCATATCCAGCCATTGTCTCCCATATACAGCCATTGTCTCCCATATGCAGACATTGTCCCCCATATACAGCCATCGTCTCCCCCATATGCAGACATTGTCCCCCATATGCAGCCATTGTCCCCCATATGCAGCCATTGTCCCCCCCATATACAGCCATTGTCTCCCATATGCAGCCACCGTCTCCCCCATATACAGCCATTGTCCCCCATATGCAGACAGTGTCCCCCCCATATACAGCCATTGTCTCCCATATGCAGCCACCGTCTCCCCCATATACAGCCATTGTCCCCCATATACAGCCATTGTCTCCCATATACAGCCATTGTCCCCCATATACAGCCATTGTCCCCCATATGCAGACATTGTCCCCCATATACAGCCATTGTCCCCCATATGCAGACAGTGTCCCCCCCATATACAGCCATTGTCTCCCATATGCAGCCACCGTCTCCCCCATATACAGCCATTGTCCCCATATACAGCCATTGTCTCCCATATACAGCCATTGTCCCCCATATGCAGACATTGTCCCCCATATACAGCCATTGTCCCCCATATGCAGACAGTGTCCCCCCCATATACAGCCATCGTCTCCCCCATATACAGCCATTGTCCCCCATATGCAGACATTGTCCCCCATATACAGCCATTGTCCCCCATATGCAGACAGTGTCCCCCCCATATACAGCCATTGTCTCCCATATGCAGCCATCGTCTCCCATATGCAGACATCGTCCCCCATATGCAGCCATCGTCCCCCATATGCAGCCATCGTCCCCCATATGCAGCCATCGTCTCCCCCATATCCAGCGATGTCCCCCTTACCTGTGTCTCGCTGCCGCCGAGCGCCGACTGGTAATACGCGCGGGAACATAACAGCTAAAGCTGTAATGATTCGCGCTATGTATAGACACTCCCCCTTGCTCGGGATTGGACAGTTCACCCGAGCAAGGGGGAGTGTCTATGCGCGATGCGAATCATTACAGCTATTCAAAGCTGTAATGTTCCCGCGCGTATTACACAGTCGGCGGCAGCGGGGATGGTGGCGGATCGCGGCGGATTGCGGCTTCGGTGGCGGCGGTCGGCGGCTATCGGCGGCGGCGGCGGCGGGAGGCGACGGGGGTGGCAAGTATTCTATTTGTGTATCGGGGCGGGGTATCGGCGTCTGAGTACCGCCGAAAAAACTCGGAATCGGTCCCGATACCGATACTAGTATCGGTATCGGGACAACCCTAATAAATAATATGTAAATCAGCGAAATACGCAAATTCACGAACGTACGCGGACCCGTCGCAGTGTTCTTACGTCGTTTCCGTAGCGGTTTTCCGTCGTATACTTACCCCTTCTTTTATCAGGCGCAGCCAATGTTAAGTATAGCCGGCGTTCCTGCGTCGAATTTGAATTTTGCTACGTCGTTTGCGTACGCCGATTCACGAACACGCGCGTCGCAAGTCCCGCTTACGTCGCAACCACTGACGTCCTAGTGACGTCAGTGGGAGCAATGCACGCCGGGAAATTCCCCGGACGACGCATGCGCATTTAGATCGGCGCGGGAACGCTCCTGATTTAAATAGTACACTCCCCTAGCCGCGGAATTTGAATTCCGCCGGGGGATTTAGGATCCGCCATCGCAAGTTTGGAGGTAAGTTGTTTGTGAATTAGCCACTTGCCTCCTAAACTTGCGGGAGCGGATCTTAATTCACGTAGATCGAGCGGATCTATAAATCCGCTGAGCTACGTGAATCTGGCCCCTAGAGTTCAAGTGACAATACCTAGGCATGAGAAAGGCATATTAGAAGAATTTTGTTGTCAGTCTACTGCTGACAGGAGGAAAGCATTCCTCATACTCCCACCCTCCAGTGATCACTAATATTAGGACTATTGGCACATTGTAACTTTCATGCAGTTCTCAAGATGAAAGGCTGCAGCAGGAGACTGCGGAATTGCACACCAAAATAATTTTACAGAAACCTGCATTTATATGATTATGTCTTCCTTTGGCAAGTATCCTCGACTGGGAAATAAATCTGGAGCCTAAGCAAATATAGTGCCATCCTACTGGAGAGAAAGAATAATGAGCTCTTTAAGGAGCAAATACAATTATACTTATGGATTCATTAGCACATCCCTTAACATGAAAAAATAGATTGGAGGCTAGGTCTATTTAAAAAAAATATTTGGATTCTATGGTTAAAATACTTATTTTTCAGACTGACTGCAAAGATTATTTTTTGAGACTCAGGCCTCGTACACACGACCGAGGAACTCGTCGTAAATCAAACATTGTTTTCCTCGACGAGTTCCTTGTCAGGCTTGTCGAGAATCTTGACAAGCTTTCTTTGCGTACACACTGTCAAGACCAAATCTCCTCGTTCTCAAACGTGGTGACGTACAACACGTACGACGGCACTATAAAGGGGAAGTTCGATTCCACTGGCACAACCCTTGGGGCTGCTTTTGCTAATTTCATGTTATTGCGTGCTAAGTAAAAGTTTGGTAAGAGACGATTTGCACTTTTCAGTCTGTTACAGCGTGACGAATGTGCTATCTCCATTACAAACGCTACTTTTACCGAAGGTGCGCTCCCGTCTCATACTTTATTCTGAGCATGCGCGGGTTTCTAAGTATACACACGAATGTGTTTCTCGTCGAAAACCAGCCCGAGGAAATTGAGACTCCCGACAAAGAAAAAGAGAACTTGTTCTCTTTTTTTCTCATTGAGTTCCTCAACAGTTTTCTCGATGAAAAACATACACACGACCGTTTTCCTCGGGAAAAAAATCTCTGCCACCAAGTTTCTTGATGGATTCTGTCGAGAAAAACGGTCGTGTGTACGAGGCCTCAGGCAGAAAATGTGCTCTTTTTTTAAAACATTCCATTTGTTTCTAAGTCATGTGCTATCAATATTCGTGTAACTTTGTATCAAGTAAGTAGAAAAATAGTAGATACTCCCCTACACACGACCGTTTTCCTCGGGAAAAAAATCTCTGCCACCAAGTTTCTTGATGGATTCTGTCGAGAAAAACGGTCGTGTGTACGAGGCCTCAGGCAGAAAATGTGCTCTTTTTTTAAAACATTCCATTTGTTTCTAAGTCATGTGCTATCAATATTCGTGTAACTTTGTATCAAGTAAGTAGAAAAATAGTAGATACTCCCCTGCAAGCTTCGCTTCCCACACCTCCACCAATGAAAGGAGTTGGTTTCCTGTAGTTGTCAGCCACTACAGTAGACTCCACAACTGCTCCAAAAGAACAAAGGGGAACTGCTCACTGTATTGAAAGCCTCAAATCTGTTTATAAACCGATCCAATAAGTAGACCAGCCCATCCAAGGTATAAAAATATCTTAACAAATTTAATTTAATAAAGAGCTTACTAATAAGCGCATTAGGGTCTTTTGTACCTTGGGTGGACTGGTCTGTTTGTTGGATCAAATAATAAACAGATTTGAGGCTTCCAATACAGTAAGTGGTTCCTCTGATCAGTTGCATTAAATAGGTTGGTATAGTGATAATAATTTTCTGTGCAACCATTACATAGCGCAGTGGCCTAAAAACGTTAGGATGCAATCTTTGTGTTGTCACAATTCAACTGCCTACAATCAGGTGGGCACGTTTCTTCTTAGGCCCCATACTCACGACCAAACATGTTTGCTGAAACTGGCCCGCGGACCAGTTTCAGCATACATGTTTGGTCGTGTGTAGTTACGAGCGTACAGAATTTCACCGTACATTTGCCCGCCGGGCCGTTTTCCAGCAGACATTTATTTCCAAACTTGTTTTAAAACCGTCCGCTCAAATCCTGTCCGAACGTACATGTTTGGTGGTGAGTACACAAAACCAACGTACAAAAACCCCGCGCATGCTCAGACTAAATGAGGCCACGGGAGCGCTCGTTCAGGTAAAACTCACGTTTCTTTGGGATATGGCACATTCGTCAATAGAAAGATTAATTCTAGCAATAGAACACTGAAGCAAAACACACAATAACCAATGCTTGATGCCGTCGTTTTATTCATTCTTCTCTTGCTATAACTAATCAGTTATTTAGCTCATGTTATTTCAACTGAGTTGTTCCATACTGAAAAGTGACATTTGTTAGCTGTGATGTAGTAAGATTTTTGCAAACTTTTATTGGCCCGACGTATCATATTTTTAGTGGTCCTCCACATTTCAAATTTTTTTCTTTTAATGTTTAATGGTTATCTTTCCCACTTTCTTTAGGTGTTTATAGTTATGTCACCATTTAGAATATTTTAATAGGAAATATTTTTGATTTAGCTTTTGTTTGTATATTTAACATGATTTTGTTGAAGGTTGTTTAAATTGTCTACCATGTTGGCACACCAAATGACCCCCCCCCCCCCCCCACATGAGTTAGTGAATATTTTAGATTAATCATTTTATTTGTTTGTAATGTTTGATGCCTAAAATAATACCCACAGTATTACAAACAATAGGCACGTTTTTCAAATCAACAAAAAGGCTTTTATTTGAGCAAATTATAAAAAGGATCAAAAACAGAATGGCAGCACTTGAACAGCTAGCAACATACATGCAAACTTGCATTTGAAACATGGTGAAGGATAAACTAGCCAACCTCAGGAAGCACACTAAATAAAATCTGAAGCAGCAGCACATAACCAAAGGAACCCAAGCTGTGGTAGTCCAAACAAGATGCCATTTGTGGGGGATCAAATGGAAGGCAGGGCATCAACGTCTCCTCTTCCTTGCAACCTTCCTTCCAGGCTGCCTTCCAGCGGGTCTTCCCTGGGCCCTTGCAGGTGGGGATGATGTGGCAGCAGGAGAATGGTGTTCAGCAAGCCGGGCCGGGTCACATAGCCCAGTGTCTGGGGTCAGCAGCTCCCTCTGCATCCACCAAAGGGCCTGGTTGATCACGCCCTTTGCCAGTTGCCTCTGCTCCTCCGTGCCTTGATTCAGGTCATGTGCCACGGAGGCACTGTAGGCCTCAGTGGGGTTGAGGGGGGCCCTCATGATGGCACTCGCCTCCCTAATCATTTGGAGGCTGGCTTCCTCCACTGCCCCCAATTTCTTCTTACGGCCTGGTGGCCTAATATAAAGGGGAGGAGCCTGGCTGGTGGTGCTTGTCCTGGGGAGCTGCTGAACGCCACTGGGCCCGGCCTCCTCCTGGCTGCCACTGACCCCTTCGGCCTGGCTGTCAGTGAGGAGAGGATCTGCCACCTCCTGGCTGGTCTCTTCTTCCTGTGTAAAAAAAAGGGACATGTTGTAATATATTTAGGAATATACTCACTCACATTTTCATGCTTGAATCTTATTTTTTGCCTTGAATTTAAACTTGAAAACAGACTCACCCTCTGACCCCTGCAGTTGTCATCCCTGACACCTATTTGTTTGCCCACGATTTTAGATTTTTACTTCCCAGCTTGTATTTTATTAACCAATATCAAGTCAAGAATCAAACAATAATTAATATTATTACATAAATAGTTATGAAACTACTATACCTCATCATCGTAGAGGCGCAGATCTGCCTCTCTGTCAGCCAGGCCCTCTTCATCTGACTCTGCAGGGCTGTGGTGATCTTGGGAAGTCCCGCTGGGAGGTAGCGTGGAGGAAAGGTTGGGATTCAGACTCGACATTGATGGCCTGCCTTCCAGTTGATCCCGCAAAAATGACATCTGGTTGTAATACCACAGCTTGGGTTCCTTTGGTGGTCTTGCTGCTGCTCCAGATCTTAGCTGTTTTTGGTGAGCTTTGTACGCTCTCCTATATGTGCCCCTGAGGTTGGCAAGTTTATCCTTCACCATGTTGGCACTGCATTCTGGCACCCATGTCCTCATGTATGCTGCTAGCTGTTCAAGTGCTGCCGCTCGTACGTCCTTATTGTGGTAATGGTCCTGCTTTGAATCCCACAGGATGGGCATTTCCCGAAATTTATCCAGCAAATGCTGGATAATGTCTTGGCTCTGCAGGAGATCCATTGTGAAATAAATTTTTTTTTTTTTTTATTCTAGATTGAAAAAATGAAAAGAAACCAAAAACACAATTAAAAAAAGCCTCAGCATTTACATTGATAGAATATGTTGTTAAAAAAGTAGTACCTATATAGAAATACAAACACAGTGTCTCTTGTTTAGAAAATGCTGGCCAGCTCTGCCCCATTGGTTGGTTTTAGCTAACATTTTTTTTTAACATGCCGCCCCTTTGGTTACATTGCAGGAAATAATATAAATCTACAACCATACACAATTATTACAAATGACAGCATTCATCAAGGCACTATTGCATGTGTAGATATCCTGCCCCTCAGCATTGATTACATGAAAGAAACTTCCTAATGACCTCTGTCCAACCAACACAGAACAATACTTGGCCTGATCTGAATACACCCTACATAATTACTAATGAGTCACAGCATTTTTGATCTCTCTATTTTGTGATGTCTACAAAAGCATTTGGGTACGAAAATCACATTCTGGTATCCAAGAGACATAATAGCTTAATAAAACTGTGCAACCAACAGACCAAACCCCCATCCCATTGCTCTACATTTTAGAGCCCGCTGCTGATCCCATGTTTAAATTTCTTACCTGCCTCTCTCACAATCCTCGTTTCTTCCGCTCGCTGAATTAACACGTAACCTACGTAATCACGTCAAGCGCCTTTTATACACTCCGCGTATGTATGAAACGCCGCCCTCGTCACCTTTGCCATGCCCCTAATCAATTGAAAAAGTAAATATGGCGTTAACTGTGTAGGTTCTGGAATCGCGCGAATATTCTCCGCGTAACCTACGTCAATACGTTGTTGGCATTCGCGACACTCCGCATATGCAATAATCCCCGCCCTCATCTCCGCCCCTGACGGGACATTTCCTCGTTTCCACGCCCCTAATCTCTGTGGGAAGGAAAGATGGCGATGTCACACGAGCGGGCACGGAGCTCTCATGGCGCAAGTGAAGGGACAGAGGCTGGACCGTCCCGATCCAGGCCTAAAAGATATAAAGCCACTAATATGGCGTTCGAAGAAATGGTGGAGTTGGTTTACATCATGAGGAGGAAGGATTATGATGGTGAATGTGGGCCCTACAAAACACCGAACCGTAGGAAGTCACACATAATGGACAAGGTGGCAAGGAGAATGAGGAGAATGTTTGGTGTCACCAGGTCAAAGGAGCAACTACGGAAGCGTTGGTCCGATTTAAAATTGAGGGAGCCACATCACATGAAGAAGATCCTCAAAATTCTGCGTAAAAGTAAGTCCATATTATTTAAGGGGGGGGGGAATGTCTGCAATAATGTGTTGACATGTATTTTTTCACATCTGCCTCCTTGGCCTGCTTTTACTTTTGAACATGTGTAGATACTGTATTGTGTTTATGTCAAATAACAACCTTAAACAAATTTGGTGAAATAGTAAACACGCGTAATATGACATTGTTTCGCAAAAATGTGACGTTACTCCAGGAACAACACACCTGGACATGGCTGACTGGCCCCAAACTTGGTTTTCCAACATTGTTGACTAGCAAAATCACAGAAATTAAATTGAGTGAATGTGACAGGCAAACAAGATTCATTCTCCAAAATGCAAATAAAGCTGATGTTTTAACATCTTGAAATGCAAAGCACCTGTGTCTCAAAAATCAAAGTATATTTATTTGGAGGGTCGACGAGAATTAATGTTTTGGGGGGACATCCATTTGTGTCACTTCTTTGCAAAAAAGGGGCAGCATCAGAGCTTGGCCTAGAACTACGCCAAAAATGGAGGATTGCTGAAAGAAAAAACAACCAAAAATCATCATAAATGTATCGTCTATGCAATGTGTGCGATTTATGATATCCAATATCAGTGTGCTGATGAGTATACCTTTTGTTTTTTATTATTTCTTATAGGGGAAAGAAGACGCCAGCAATTGGAGGAGGCAGAGAGGGCCAGACACCCGGAAAATCAAACACCTCCACATGTTGAGCAGGAGGAGGCTGGGGAAGGAAGAGAGGAGGATGTGGAAGGAGAAGAGGATGTGGAAGGAGAAGAGGATGTGGAAGGAGAAGAGGATGTGGAAGGAGAAGAGGATGTGGAAGGAGAAGAGGAAGGAAGAAAGGAGGAAGGAAGAGAGGAGGAAGAAGTTATTTTGGACTTAGAATTTATATCAGATGAAGGGCAAGTGGCGGAAGAACAATTTGGCGAATTGCAAGAAGGTGGATTGATGGATGAAGGAGGAGTCGAAGATGATGGGGAGGTGGTGGAAGAAGGAGGAGTGATAGAAGATGATGGGGAGGTGGTGGAAGAAGGAGGAGTGATAGAAGATGAAGAAATTGGGGATGTGGAAATTATCAGGCCATCAGGTCAGTGTCACCCCTATATTAATAGGGCCAAACATATGCAGATAGGCTGGAAATTATTTACATATTTTGAATGCCAATTTGTTTCTTTTTAGGGGATCAAGATGGAGTAGCACATTTTTCACGTGCAAGTGCTTCTATCATTGTACAGCAACTAATGGAGTGCAGCACGGAAATGGACATTATGCAGGAAAGGATGCTAGTCATGGAGCAGAATGTGCGAAATGTCATTTCAGAGTGTAGCACGGAAATGGAGAACATGCGACAAAGGATGCTAGTCATCAACCAAAATTACAAAAATATCATGGACATGATGGGCCGTGTCAAAGACTGAACCACAGAAGCCCATCCCCCGCCCATCCCCCGCCCACAAAACCCTTTTTAATTTTTGTACTTTATAATACGCCAAAATTTCTAAATGCACACACAGTGTGCCAATATGTGCTATCTGCCATCACAGACTATCTATTGTCTGTGCTTTGTGGGTACAAACCCCTCCTCGATCCTCAAGTAGTTGAGAGGAAGGGTTTGCTCCCACAAAACACAGACATTGATCACCCATGATGTCAGATAGCACATGTGGCCATTTGTCTGTTTAACCAATGACATTTGGCGAGTTTTCACTGAATGTGTGCATTTAGAAATTTTGGCGTGTTCCAGTGTGAAAGCACACCATCCATATGACTGACTGCTGTTCTTTTTTTAAATTTTTGTTTGGTGTTGATCTTTTTTGGTTTGTAAATGTTTCCAGTTTCAGATCACAAAACGAACAATAAATCTCACCTAAAGAAAGAAGTTAACTAATTTTAGAAAAAAACAAAAAAATTTTTGTGTTGTGTTAAAATCTTGTTTAAAAAATTAGACACAAACAAATGACAAGCCCAAAAATTCTTGCGTATAGTTTCAGTGAAATTATTGTTACATTGTGTTTCGATCATTATTATTGATAATCACTGTCAATAAAGACCAAAAAATAAATAATTAAAAGCCAATATTTTGTCTCAAGAATTTGCAGGAAATGTGTTCTGCCTAAAAATACACATTTCTTGTTAAAAAATGACTAAAATAAAAAAATAAAATGAGACATCAAAAGCAGAAAAAAGAGTGGCTTCTTATTTATAGACTGAATACCCAGTTTGTAGATGAGTGAATAATGTGCAAATGTGGTTAGTTAATACATCTGAGTAAGTAAATCTGGCACTAGAAGTGCACTATTTTTGGAGATAACCTGGAAGACAGAAAAATAGAGAAAAAGCAGTAATGACAAACAACTGTATAAAGTCCAATGGTCTAATTATTTATTAGTTGTGAGAATATTCCTTTCTTTTGGGGGCCGAATTAGAAAGAAATATGATCTGGCATAGCAATGGCCCCCCGACCCATGAAGTACTCAACATATTTGTCGCGTACCTCACGAGCAGATTGGGGGGCCAAGCCAGCGCGACCAGTGTCCAGGCCAGGAATGTTCTCTGAGGGTAGTCCTGCCTCAGAGCCCATGGGGGCTAGGTACGTCTGGGAGTGCCTGCGTAGAAAATTGTGCAAAATGCAGCAGGCAAATATAACGGTGTTCAATTTATATTCCGCCAAATGTATCGATGTCAGGAACAGGCGGAACCGGTTGCTGAGGATCCCAAAGGCATTCTCGACTACCCTCCGAGCCCTGGACAACCGAAAATTAAACACACTCCTCTCTGAGGTGAGGGTCCTCTGGGGAAAAGGCCGCATTAGGTGAGGTCCAAGGCCAAAAGCCTCGTCCGCTAGGAACACAAACGGAAGTCCTTCCACATTATCTTCATCTGGTGGCAATGCCAGACCACCAGTTTGGAGACGATCATAGAAATCAGTCCGTGCGAACACTCCCCCATCTGACATCCGGCCGTTCTTCCCCACGTCCACATAGAGAAACTCATACTGTGCCGACACCACCGCCATCAACACTATACTATGATAACCCTTGTAATTATAATAGTAGGACCCCGAGTGGGGTGGGGGCACAATGCGGACGTGTTTCCCATCTATTGCTCCACCGCAGTTAGGAAAATCCCACCGCTCGGCAAATTGGGAAGCCACAGACTGCCATTCCTGTGGTGTGGAGGGTAGCTGTGGGGACAAACAAAAAAAGAGATTTAGTACTTTGGCACATAAACATTGCAAACATAATCCTACAAGCATCCTTGTGCAACTTTACAATTTTTAAATAGCATTTGCAAATTTTGAAGGGAGAATTTCGGGGCACAAATATATAGGGCCACTTAATTAATAACAGACTCCACAGCCCTCTGATGGGGACAAAAACACTTTGAAGGGGGGGTGGGGGGTGTTTAAACTGTTTTTAGAAAACCAAAAAAATTAAAATAAAGTGGCATGGTGGGGGTTGGCCCGAAGATAGCATGCTGGACAGGTTAATATTGGGTAAGATCAAAATATGCAGGTAGGCCAAAATAAAAAGAACATGTAAAAGCTGATATCAACATGCATAGTGAGAAAAGGGAACGTTAGTTAAACACACAGCATATCTGGGAAATAAAATAAAAAGTTAGTTTGCCACATTATTAAAGACACATTGTGAGGTTAAAATGAGGAAACTTACCTTCATATACTCCTCGTGCATAACTTTAATGATGGCAGCACACGTGTCCGGTATGATGACCCCAAGCGCCTGCGGAGAGATGCCTGTCGAGAACTTGAGGTCCTGCAGGCTCCTCCCAGTCGCCAGGTACCGCAACGTGGCAATAAGCCTCTGCTCGGCCGTGATGGCTTGGCGCATCACAGTGTCCTGCCTCGTGATATAGGGGGACAGAAGATCCAGCAGACTGTTGAATACGGGGTCCGTCATGCGGAGAAAATTCCTATAGTCATTAGGATTATTCTCCTGGATTTCCCTAAGCAGAGGCATATGTGAGAACTGGTCACGCTGGCGCAACCAATTCTTGGTCCAGAAACGCCTCCGCCCCCTGTTTCTGGCCAAAGTACTGGAATAATGAACATATCCAGCAGCCATCCCATAAACAGCACCAACTCGCGAAAATTGACGCTGCTGCTCCATCATGGCTTCAAACCGGCCGGCTGGTCAGTCAAGAACACACTCCAACAGAAAGCACAATCAAATCCAGCGGTACCTGCAAAGAACGCACGACACACAGATACGAACGCACAGTACGAATCTGCTAAGCAGAACGAACTGCACGCCTGTACCCGAATGCCAACTACGTACCCACAAGCACACGCACTGAACGAGAAAATACTACCTGCTAAAGCCTGGAGACCGAGAAGCGCGAATCAGCTCTAACCAAACCTTCACTAACACGAGCAAAGCCGTAACTAGCAAAAGCGGAACAGAGGGCGTCGCCATTGACTTTGGCCTTTCCCTTTATAGTGACGTCAAACGTGGATTACGTGCACGCGTTCAGGTCCGCAGGGAAATATCGTCCGCTGGTGTGTACAAGCCAGCGGGCCAAATGAAAAAACAGCCTTGTACGCCGGAAACAGCCCGTCGGACATTTCGAACGGACATGTTTGCTCGTGAGTACTCGGCCTTAGAGGGAGAAAAGGGGGAAAAAGCTTTAACAATCTCAAAGTCCAAGCAGTAAAGAAGTTTATTTGTATGAATAACTACAAAATTATCTTTAACACTAAGGACCTGTTCACATCAGTGTGTTGTGTTACCACATGGAAAAAAAAAACACAGTACGATGCTATTTCCCAATGCCCTTGCATTTTAGATCATTACAATGCTGAATGTGATCTGTGTGTTGCATACCTCCCAACATTTTGAGATGGGAATGAGGGACACCTACTAGCAAAGGTATGTAGGCATAGGACACGCCCCTGCCACACCCCTTTAAAGGAGGATTAACCATAAAAAAGTTAAAGTGTACGTAAACCCCCCCTATCGTTTTTAGCTAAGGAAGCTGCCATCTTTGCTTATTCTGTTTATTCTACAACTGCTTACAGTAAATTAAACTGTTTTATGGATGGGTTTACTTCCGCTTTAATTAAATCCACAAGTGCTTTTTTTTTTACGACTACTATTCCTTTATATTGGCTTTTAAAATTTACAAATGCAGTTATTTCGAATTTAGATGAAAGGTTTAGCACTGGAAAACACTTTTGGAGAGATAAAAAGTGCATTTAATATACAACTATATAAATAAGACCAAAATGAGGGGGGAGGGGAGGGACAGATGGACATTGCTCCAAATCAGTGACAGTCCCTAGAAGTCAGGGAGTTTTGGTGTTGTAGTGCACTGCATTAAAAAAATGCTGCGTGTCCAGTTTTAGTGCATTGTGGAGTTTTGGAAGCCTATTAGGTTTCCTATTGGTCCAAACAAATGGGCTATTTATCTCAACATGCATAGTTACGCACTGGTTTGAACTGGTTTGTGAGGTAGATGTTTTTTAATTGATTCCCCCCTGCTCTTATATTCTACTATGGAAGTAAACAAAGAGATCCACGTCAAAATAGGATGATAAAACATTGATATGGCAGATGCAGATATCCCTAATGACAATTCAGTAGTGTTGGTACTGCTGTATTTAACACAGAGCACCTGTAAGCCTGTATCAGAGCAGAGAGCAAGTGCCAAACCATAACCATCATGGTTATATTTATAAGTACTGCTAAGTCAACACTGTTCACTTTATGTCTCTTTCATCTCCTTAAATCTTTCCTCACAGTTGCCTTGAAATGAAATACGATGCTGCATGTACCTTCTGCAGGAAACATAAAACTATAATGAAGTATGTCATCTATAGCATTTTGTTGGCAGGTAAGCATATAATACCACTGAGCTAGACCGTTTCAAAGAAATCATTGCTAGCAAGAGAATGATTTGCAAGACACGGTACTTAAAAACAGTATATATATTTCATTTACCTAATCGTGTTTTTTCTGTACTAAAACTGCCAATAGGACTGTACATATTTTAAGGATCAGTCCACTCAAAATGAATAACTTAAGCCCCGTACACACGGTCTGACCTTTGTCTGACCAAAATCACATCGGAATTCCGACGGAATTCCATCGGAGTAAAAGAGAACATGTTCTCTATCTAAACTCCGACGGAATTCCTCGGAATGGGGTATACACACTGTCAGAATTTCCGATGGAAAAAGTCAGTCTGACTTTTTCCATCGGAAATTCCGATCTTGTGTATGGGGCATTAGTGTTTGATCCTTAGGTGGTCAGGTGGAGCCTTAAACCACCTAAACCTTTTTTCTCTCTCTCAGGGACTTCGAGAGATTTTTGCATTGGATTCCCTCAATCTAAACCAGTGGTCTCCAAACTGTGGCCCAAGGGCCCTTTGCTTGCCTTTATTCGGCTCTTGGGGCAGTATCCCTCCCACTGATACGAGACACTTTTCTGACATCTGACACCGACAGTGGAGCACCATTTCTCCCAATGAGACCACTAATGGGTCACTATTCCTCCCTATGATACAAATGATAGGGCACTATTTCTCCCCCTAATACCATATGTTAAGTCCAACTAATGCCAGGAAAATTTCCACCCCCCGCTTGCCAAAGTCTGGCCCTCCAAGAGTCTGAAGGACAATAAACCGGCCCTTTGTTTATAATGTTTGGAGACCCCTGATCTAAACAATTGATATGTCCTCATGGGGAAATCCCAATCTCCCTGTTGAATTCTTTATTCATTTAATATTACAGAGGATGCAACAGCCATAGCTAAAACACTAGGTGACCAGGGAAAGTAGCAGGGAAAGTTCACATTTCATGACCTAGAAGTGTACAGTGAATACAAAACTCCTTTCTGCATATACTGTAGCAACTATTTGGTTGCTGATTATATGACACTTCTTTCTATTGTTTCAGTCATTGTCTCAAAATGTAAATGGTAATTCTTTGTGTTCTTAAGCGCTATTTGTGTTTTCCTTAGGTTTCCTGGCATTGGTGATTGCAGCTTGCGTGTTGAACTTCAGAAGAGCATTGGCTCTCTTTGTACTTACTATACTGGTCATCTTTTTTATATGCTGGGATTTATTTATTGACAGATATGAAGGCAAAATTGTGACATTCTTCTCACCGGTTGGAGCATTCATCAAGAAACAATGGTTTTGGATGAAATGGTAAGTATTATTGCTAGGTTTACCTTTTATGATTACTACACAATCAATGCCCACATGTACAACTGAAAGCGAAAACTAAACTTTTAATCAACATTACCTATTTTAATCTTTATACTGCTAGCATTAATACATAGACAGGAAGTATATCATATTTTCTTGTTTTAAACTGTTTTGTTTACATTTATTCAGTTACTTCCTATTTCTCAAAAAATTAAGCATGGAGACATAGATGGATATCTGCATTTGTTTTGAATATTAAAAATGAATTAAAATGTTCAATTTGTGGAGCTCACATACAGTTTAGTTCCGTTTGAATCTCTGAAGTATGCTGTTTATGATTACTATGATTATTATTATTATCGTAAAAAGTATTTCAATATTTTTGTTGGCTATGTTGAATTTTACACTTGCTGTTTTATCCTTAGGGTAATATGGCTAAGCCTTGTTGCTGGCATTATATTGTGGCTTATTTTTGACACTGCAAGAATGGGAAGCAATCAACTGATTTCCTTTGGTGGCCTTGTGATGTATATACTCCTAATGTTCATATTCTCTAAACACCCAACTAAGGTATGGAACAAATGTCTGGAAATGTACAGAAACTGATCATTTCACTACAATAAAAAAGAACATTAAAATAAGAACTATTATTTTGTTTTACTTTAGAAGCTATTTAAATATAGAATATGTAATTTAAAGTGAAAGTAAAGGCTACATACAGTATGTATATAAACAGGACCATGGATCAATCCATGGGGAAAAAAAACAAGCTTACTTACTGACCACCCCACATACAGTATGTAGCCATTATTTACACTGCTCCTGAAATTCATACCCAATGTTGAGTATTCCATGACACATAGGGAGCTGGAGCTTCTGCATCACGTGACTGGACCAGATCAGGAGTCTAGGGGATTTGGAAAAGCAGATATACTTACCTGAGCCTTCATTCCTGCAGGCTTCTCTGTGCTGTTTAACTGGTCCCTACAGCCTCTTCTTTCCCACGCTCCGGTGGTCTAAGGTCCCCAGATGTCATAAAAACTGATGAAGGGTCCATGGTCTTGCACTGGATGTGAGGAAGCCAAAGGACAACTCACCACTGGAGCATGGGGGAGCACGGTCTGCCAGGGGTGTGGAGGATCGGGTAAGTAAAGTATTCTTACTGTTCCCTAGACCAGTGGTCTCCAAACTGCGGCCCGGGGGCCAGATGCGGCCCTTTTCTTGCTTTTACCTGGCCCTTGGGGCATTATTCCCCCCACAGTCAGCAACCAATGATGGGGCACTATTCCTTCCATTGATACCAATAATGAGGCACTATTATTACCACTGATACCAATGATGGGGTGCTATTAACCACTTAAGGACCGCCTAATGCCGATATACGTTGGCAGAATGGCACGGCTGGGCACAGGTACGTCGCCTTTAAGATCCCAGCCATGGGCCACGGCGCCGTGCATGTGACCCGGTCCGAAGCTTTGTGACTGCGCCCGCGGCACCTGCGGACCCGATCGCCGTCCGGTGTCCCGCGATCGGTCACAGGAGCTGAAGAATGGGGAGAGGTGTGTGTGTAAACTATGAAAATGACAATGGTCCCAAAAATGTGTCAAAACTGTCCGATGTGTCCGCCATAATGTCGCAGTCACACAAAAAAATCGCTGATCGCCGCCATTACTAGTAAAAAAAAAATATTAATAAAAATCCCATAAAACTATCCCCTATTTTGTAAATGCTATAACTTTTGCGCAAACCAATCAATAAACGCTTATTGAGATTTTTTTTAACCATAAATATGTAGAAGAATACGTATCGGCCTAAACTGAGACAAAACATTTTTTTTATATATTTTTTGGGGATATTTATTATAGCAAAAAGTAAAAAATATTGTTTTTTTTTCAAAACTGTCACTCTATTTTTGTTTATAGCGCAAGAAATAAAAACCGCAGAGGTGATCAAATACCACCAAAAGAAAGCTCTATTTGTGGGGAAAAAAGGAAGCCAATTTTGTTTGGGAATCACGTCGCACGACCGCACAATTGTCAGTTAAATCGACGCAGTGCCGAAACGCAAAAACTGGCCAGGTCCTTTACCTGAATAATGGTCCGGGTCTTAAGTGGTTAATCCCATTGATACCAATGATGGCGCACTATTACTCCCCCTAATACCAATCATGGGGTACTACTCCTATCATCCACATTGTACGGCCCTCCTAAAGTTTGAAGGACAGTAAACTGGCCCTTTGTTTAGAAAGTTTGGAGACCCCTGCCCTAGACTAAATGAGTAGTTAAAATGTATCTAAGTCCTGAAGTTTTTTTACTTCAACGCACTCTCTGCATTAAGGTAAGAGAGACCTCAATATCTGTCCTATTTACCCCCACTCCCAACACTCATCTGGCTCCTGTCCCCGCTAGAGCACCCCTCTCCTCCCTTCCTGCTTTCACAGGTGAAACTGAGGGCAGAGGAGCCATAAGCTTCTGCTGCTGTCAGTCAACCTTCTGTGAATGGGTGGGCTTACCAGCGATGTGATGTCTATGGATGCACACAAACCAGCTAGAAAGCCCACACACACAGGTGCCTCCTTAGCACACAGCTTGCTGAGGAGTAGGGATGAGCTTTATAATTGAGTCGAACATGAGTTATATATATACAGTATATCACAAAAGTGAGTATATCCCTCACATTTTTGTAAATATTGAATTTTATCTTTTCATGTAACACTGAAGAAATTACACTTTGCTACAATGTAAAGTAGTGAGTTTACAGCTTGTATAACAGTGTACATTTGCTGTCCCCTTAAAATAACTTAACACACAGCCATTAATGTCTAAACTGCTGTCAACAAAAGTGGGTACACCCTAAGTGAAAATGTCCAAATTGGGCCCAGTTAGCCACTTTCCCTTCCCGGTGTCATGTGACTCATTAGTGTTACAAGGTCTCAGGTGTAAATGGGCAGTAGGTGCGTTAAATTTGGTGTTAACACTCTCGCTCTCTCATACTGGTCACTGGAAGTTCAACATGGCACCTCATGGCAAAGAACTCTATGAGGATCTGAAAAAAAGAATTGTTGCTCTACTTAAAGATGGCCTAGGCTATAAGAAGATTGCTAAGACCCTGAAACTGAGCTGCAGCACGGTGGCCAAGACCATACAGCGGTTTAACAGGACAGATTCCACTCAGAACTGGCAAAGAGGTTGAGTGCACATGCTCAACATCATATCCAGAGGTTGTCTTTGGGAAATAGACATATGAGTGCTGCCAGCATTGCTACACAGGTTGAAGGGGTTGGGGTCAGCCTGTCAGTGCTCAGACCATTCGCTGCACACTGCATCAAATTGGGCTGCATGGCTGTTGTTCCAGAAGGAAGCCTCTTCTAAAGATGATGCACAAGAAAGCCCGCAAACAGTTTGCTGAAGACAAGCAGACTAAGGACATGGATTACTGGAACCATGTCCTGTGGTCTGATGAGACCAAGATGAACTTATTTGGCTCAGATGGTGTCAAGCATGTGTGGCAGCAACCAGGTGAGAAGTACAAAGACAGTAGAGCATGGTGGTGGGAGTGTCATGGTCTGGAGCTGCATGAGTGCTGTCGGAACTGGGGAGCTACAGTTTATTGAGGGAACCATGAATGCTAACATGTACTGTGACATACTGAAGCAGGGCATGATCCCCTCCCTTCGGAGACTGGGCCACACGGCAGTATTCCAACATGATAACGACCCCAAACACACCGCCAATATGACCACTGCTTGGCTAAAGAAGCTGAGGGTAAAGGGGATGGACTGGCGAAGTGTGTCTCCAGACCTAAACCACATTGAGCATCTGTGGGGCATCCTCAAACAGAAAGTGGAGGCGCGCAAGGCCTCTAACATCCACCAGCTCTGTGTTGTCATCATGGAGGAGTGGAAGAGGACTCCAGTGGCAACTTGTGAAGCTCTAGTGAACTCAATGCCCAAGAAGGTTAAGGCAGTGCTGGAAAATAATGGCGGCCACACAAAATATTGACACTTTGGACCCAATTTGGACATTTTGAGTGAGTGAGTGAGAAACTTATATAGCGCAACACATGCGAACTGAATCGCCTCTGGGTGCTTAGTATCCGTTCCCTACTGTCCTTTTGCCTTCAGAAAAGATGGGCTTTGAATTTTTTTTCTGAATGCCAGGTGATTCACCTCCATTCGGATGCTGGTTGGTAGAGCGTTCCATAGTCTAGGTCCTTGGACTGCAAATCTTCGTTCTCCTTTGGACTTGTATCTGGCTTTAAGTATCTGGAGTAGATTTTGGTCGGTGGATCGGAGAACGCGATTGGGGTTGTGACTTTTTAATTTTTCGCATAGATATTGGGGGGCATTTCCTTGAACACACTTATGCGTCACACAGAGTGCCTTAAAAGTAATTCTGTCTTTTACTGGCAACCAATGAAGGGATCTCAGTGAAGGCGAGATTGATTCCCATGTTTTTTTCCTAGTCACGAGTCGAGCGGCCGTATTTTGAATGACTTGCAGACGAGAGATTTGGTATTTTGGGAGTCCGAGGTAAAGGGCATTTGCATAGTCGAGTCTGGAGTTGATAATTGTTCCCACCACGACTGCTATGTCTTCTTTCGGGATAAAGGGAACGAGTCTAC
Source organism: Rana temporaria (assembly GCF_905171775.1). Taxonomy (NCBI): domain Eukaryota; kingdom Metazoa; phylum Chordata; class Amphibia; order Anura; family Ranidae; genus Rana; species Rana temporaria. The sequence goes on from NC_053489.1 coordinate 272,473,221, forward strand.
GTAGAGTCGTACTCACTTTTGTTGCCAGTGGTTTAGACATGAATGGCTGTATGTTGAGTTATTTTAACCACTTGACCACCGCCCCATGTCAAAAAGACGTCCTGTTTTTAAAGTTGAATATCTCGATAACGGCAGCAGCTGCTGCCACAACCGAGATATTCATCTTTTCAGGGGGCGGTGGTGTACACGATAACGGCGGTCCCCGCGGGTTAGCCGTTATCGGTGGCGGGAGAGGGGCCCCCCCCGGAGGGGATCGGATGTGTCCGGCAGCTGAGCGGGGACGGGACTGAAGGAGAAATCTCCTTCACCCGTCCTCATAGCTCTGCTGGGCGGAAGTGACGTCAAAACGTCAGTCCCGCCCAGCCTCTTAAAGAAACATTTTTTTTTTTTGTCATTTGAAAAAATGACATTTTTATTTTTTTTTTATTTTTTTTGCATTTAAGTCTAAATATGAGATCTGAGGTCTTTTTGACCCCAGATCTTATATTTAAGATGCTTTTTTCTATTACAAGGGATGTGTACATTCCTTGTAATAGGAATAAAAGTGATCAATTTTTTTTTTTTTTTATTTCAGTGTAAAAAATTATAAAACTAAATAAAAATAAATAAGAAAACAAAAAAAAAAATTTTTAAAGCGGCCCATCCCGACGAGCTCGCGCGCAGAAGCGAACGCATACGCGAGTAGCGCCCGCATATGAAAAGGGTATTCAAACCACACAAGTGAGGTATCGCCGCGATCGTTAGAGCGAGAGCAATAATTCTAGCCCTAGACCTACTCTGCAACTCAAAAAATGCAACCTGTAGAATTTTTTAAACGTCGCCTATCGAGATTTTTAAGGGTAAAAGTTTGACGCCATGCCACGAGCGGGCGCAATTTTTAAGCGTGACATGTTGGGTATCCTTTTACTCGGCGTAACATTATCTTTCACAATATATAAAAAAATTGGGCAAAATTTATTGTTGTCTTATTTTTTAATTCAAAAAAGTGATTTTTATCCAAAAAAAGTGCTCTTGTAAGACCGCTGCGCAAATACGGTGTGACAAAAAGTATTGCAATGACTGCCAGTTTATTCCCTAGGATGTCTGCTAAAAAAAAATATATAATGTTTGGGGGTTCTGGTTAATTTTCTAGCAAAAAAATTGTGATTTTCACATGAAGGAGAGAAGTGCCAGAATAGGCCCGGTGGTCAAGTGGTTAAAGGGACAGCAAATTTACACTGTAATACAAGCTGTACACTACTTTAGTACACTACTTTACATTGCAGCAAAGTGTAATCTCTTCAGTGTTGTCTCATGAAAAGACATAATAAAATATTTTCAAAAATGTGAGGGGTGTATATACTGTGTGTATATATTTGTGTCTATGTATATATATATATATACACACAGAGCTGTATTTTGACCTAGGCAGACAAGACCCAGGCCTAAGGTGGCACTTTGCGGGGGGGGGGGCGGAAAAAAAGTTGCCCTGCATGAAAAAAGAGTTATGCAGGCTATCACCATTGCTTGATCATGAATAGATGTCTTTGGATCTAAAAAGGTGGGACACTGGTGCTCAGGTGTTGCTGGCAGCATGGCCATGCCCAGGTGTTGTTGGCGACATGGCAGTGCCTGGGTGTTGCTGGCAACATGGCGGTGCCCAGCTGTTGCTGGCGATGTGGTGGTGCCTGGTAGTTGCTGGCAATGAGGCAGTGCTTGGGTGTTACTGGCGACATGGCGTTGCCAGGTGTTGCTGGCAGCATGGTGATGCCCAGGTAATTGGGTGTTACTGGCGACATGTCGGTGCCCAGGGGTTGCTGGCAACGTGGCAATGCCTGTGTGTTGCTTGTGATGTGGGGGTGCCTGGGTGTTGGTGGTGACATGGCAGTGCCCGGGTGTTGCTGGCGTCATGGCGGTGCCCAGGTATTGCTGGCGACATGGCAGTGCCCAGGCTTGCATGACAATGGTGAAAGTCACAGGGAAGCTTTGTGTTTGCCTATTGACAAGGCCAGATTTATACTTTTGACCCACTTCCTAAGACAACTGTCTTGTGTCACTCTTCTAATTCCCCCTCAGCAATACATGTACATTTGTAGATGTGTGTGTGTGTGTGTGTGTGTGTATGTTACTCTTGCCCCTAATCCTGTACAATCACAACTGCTTTTTTTATGCGTATTCACAATATATATATAAAAATAGAGAGAGAGAGAGAGAGAGAGAGAGAGAGAGAGAGAGAGAGAGAGATCAAGTATTTACACCCCCTTTCACTTTTTTCAATTTTGTTATGTTGCAGCCTTGATAATACAGTTGTTTAAAATTATTATTTTCTCATTAATCTACTTTCACTACCCCATAATGACAGATTGAAAATAACATTTTAGAAAAGTTTGCAAATGTATTAAAAAGGAAAAATTATAAAACTAAATAAAAATAAATAAGAAAACAAAAAAAAAAATTTTTAAAGCGGCCCATCCCGACGAGCTCGCGCGCAGAAGCGAACGCATACGCGAGTAGCGCCCGCATATGAAAAGGGTATTCAAACCACACAAGTGAGGTATCGCCACGATCGTTAGAGCGAGAGCAATAATTCTAGCCCTAGACCTACTCTGCAACTCAAAAAATGCAACCTGTAGAATTTTTTAAACGTCGCCTATCGAGATTTTTAAGGGTAAAAGTTTGACGCCATGCCACGAGCGGGCGCAATTTTTAAGCGTGACATGTTGGGTATCCTTTTACTCGGCGTAACATTATCTTTCACAATATATAAAAAAATTGGGCAAAATTTATTGTTGTCTTATTTTTTAATTCAAAAAAGTGATTTTTATCCAAAAAAAGTGCTCTTGTAAGACCGCTGCGCAAATACGGTGTGACAAAAAGTATTGCAATGACTGCCAGTTTATTCCCTAGGATGTCTGCTAAAAAAAAATATATAATGTTTGGGGGTTCTGGTTAATTTTCTAGCAAAAAAATTGTGATTTTCACATGAAGGAGAGAAGTGCCAGAATAGGCCCGGTGGTCAAGTGGTTAAAGGGACAGCAAATTTACACTGTAATACAAGCTGTACACTACTTTAGTACACTACTTTACATTGCAGCAAAGTGTAATCTCTTCAGTGTTGTCTCATGAAAAGACATAATAAAATATTTTCAAAAATGTGAGGGGTGTATATACTGTGTGTATATATGTGTGTCTATGTATATATATATATATATACACACAGAGCTGTATTTTGACCTAGGCAGACAAGACCCAGGCCTAAGGTGGCACTTTGCGGGGGGGGGGGCGGAAAAAAAGTTGCCCTGCATGAAAAAAGAGTTATGCAGGCTATCACCATTGCTTGATCATGAATAGATGTCTTTGGATCTAAAAAGGTGGGACACTGGTGCTCAGGTGTTGCTGGCAGCATGGCCATGCCCAGGTGTTGTTGGCGACATGGCAGTGCCTGGGTGTTGCTGGCAACATGGCGGTGCCCAGCTGTTGCTGGCGATGTGGTGGTGCCTGGTAGTTGCTGGCAATGAGGCAGTGCTTGGGTGTTACTGGCGACATGGCGTTGCCAGGTGTTGCTGGCAGCATGGTGATGCCCAGGTAATTGGGTGTTACTGGCGACATGTCGGTGCCCAGGGGTTGCTGGCAACGTGGCAATGCCTGTGTGTTGCTTGTGATGTGGGGGTGCCTGGGTGTTGGTGGTGACATGGCAGTGCCCGGGTGTTGCTGGCGTCATGGCGGTGCCCAGGTATTGCTGGCGACATGGCAGTGCCCAGGCTTGCATGACAATGGTGAAAGTCACAGGGAAGCTTTGTGTTTGCCTATTGACAAGGCCAGATTTATACTTTTGACCCACTTCCTAAGACAACTGTCTTGTGTCACTCTTCTAATTCCCCCTCAGCAATACATGTACATTTGTAGATGTGTGTGTGTGTGTGTGTGTGTGTGTGTGTGTATGTTACTCTTGCCCCTAATCCTGTACAATCACAACTGCTTTTTTTATGCGTATTCACAATATATATATAAAAAAAGAGAGAGAGAGAGAGAGAGAGAGAGAGAGAGAGAGAGAGAGAGAGAGAGAGATCAAGTATTTACACCCCCTTTCACTTTTTTCAATTTTGTTATGTTGCAGCCTTGATAATACAGTTGTTTAAAATTATTATTTTCTCATTAATCTACTTTCACTACCCCATAATGACAGATTGAAAATAACATTTTAGAAAAGTTTGCAAATGTATTAAAAAGGAAAAACTGGAACATCACATTGGCATACGTATTTAGACCCTTTGCAACAACATTTGAAATTTAGCTTAGGTGCCTCCTGTTTTTCTTGATCATTGCTGAATTGTTTCTACACCTTGATTGGAGTCCACCTGTGGTAAATTACGTAAATTGATTGGACATGATTTGGATAGGTACACACCTCTCTATAAAAGGCCTCACAGCTGACAACGCATACTGTACCAGAACAAAATCAATGAGGTCAAACAGCTCAGAGACAGGATTATTGCAGGATACAGATCTTGGGAAAGCTAAAAATACATTTCTGCTGCACTGAAGGTTCCTAAGAGCACAGAGGGCATAACCAGGGCTCTTCCAATAGCTGGTCGCTCGGCCAAACTGAGCAATCGAGGGAGAATGACTTTAGTAAGAGAGATAACCAAGAACCCGATGGTCACTTTGACTAAGCTCCAGAGACCCTGTGTGGAGATGGAACAAAGTTCCAGAAGGACAACCATCACTGTAGCCCTCCACCGATGTGGGCTTCATGGCAGAGTGGCTAGACGGAAACCTCTCCTCGGGGTAAAACACATGAAAGCCTGCTTGGAGTTTGCAAAAAAGTACCCGAAGGACTCTGAGACTGTGAGGAACAAGATTCTCTGGTCTGCTAAAACCAAGATTGAACTGTTAGGCCTCAATTCTATATGTTTTATCTGGAGGAAACCAGGCACCAATTGTCATTTGCCCAATACCATCCCAACAGTGGTGATGGCAACATCATACTGTGGGGATGTTTTCCAGCAGCAGGGACTGGGAGATTGGTCAGGATTGAAAGCTGAATGAAGCAAAGTACAGAGCTATCCTCAATGAAAACCTGTTTCACAGCACTCAGGACCTCAGACTGCGGTGAATCCTAAGCACGCAGCCAAAACAACACAGGAGTGGCTTAGGGACAACTCTGTGAATGTCCTAGAGTAGCCCAGCCAGAGCCCCGATTTGAAGCCTACTGAACATTTCTAGAGAGACCTGAAAATGACTGTCCACTGACAGTCCCCATACATCCAGACTGAGCTTGAGAGGATTTACAAAGAAGAATGGCAGAAAATCCTCCAATGCAGGTGTGCAAAGCTTGTCACATCATACGCAAAAAGAATCAAGGCTGTAATTGCCGCCAAAGGTGCTTCAACAAAGTACTGAGTAAAGGGTCTGAATACTTAAGTACATGTGATATTTTATTTTTTTATTTTTAATAAATTCACAGACATTTCCAAAGTTCTGCTTTCACTGTGTGATTATGGGATACTAAGTGTAAAATAATGAGAAAAACATGGATTAAACTGTAGTATCAAGCTGCAACATAACACAATTAAGAAAAGTGAAGGAGGTCTGAATACTTTATGAAACTCTATAGATAGATAGATGGATAGATATACATACATACATACACACTTAAAAATAACTTCAAGCTCTCCTACCCATTGCTTATGGCTGTTTTCTGGAAGCTATACATTTTCCTATTTTGGCACACCACTAACTTTCTATCAATTTGTGTGTGTTTTGTGTGTATTTTGTGATAACAGCAACCTTCCTTAGCTATCTATTGGTGAAAAAAAGCCTCAAATGGGTAGTTTTTTTATTGTCAAAGCTGCCGCCCCACTGTCTCTCTGCAGAGCAATATGCTCCAGCTTCCCCAAGGTTTGCAAGAATTCTAAAAGGCCTTGTGAGTTGTGAAGGAAGTTCCTTTCCCTAAAAAGGAACAATTATAGCTGTGGCCCAATCAACGCTGATTAAATCAGGTACACACCACACCCTTGGCTCACCAAACAGGATTTCTCAGTGCTTCTGTCACAATATATTACATTTTTTGGCAAACGCAACAAAAATCGTGGAGTCGCTGGTTCTGATGCCTCTGGCAAGTTTTATTAACAGATTGTTAAATAAACACATGCAATAAAGATACTAACTTGTCCACCTCTCTAATTATAGAGGTAGACAGGTTATTATCTCATTATCCCTATCTTACCAGATGCAGACCTAAATTTCAGCGCAATACAAAAAGAAATGCAAAACCAGCTTAGCATTTCATATGGCTCCTTCAGGAAAGTAAATTCTATCTCTTCCTTACATACACACACACCCTAGTGAAGAAATCTCAATCTTAGCATGTACTAGCATCTGGTCTGACAGGAAACTGGCGAGAGATAGACATAACATATATTATATTGCAAAGTGATTGATATGAACTAAGATGACGTTTAATTGTATTTTATTTTAAAACATTGCTACATAACTCCACTTTTTTATTTAGGTTAACTGGCGGCAGGTTTTTTGGGGCATTGGACTACAGTTCCTTCTAGGACTTGTAATTCTAAGAACAAAGCCAGGGTTCGATGCCTTTGATTGGCTTGGGATACAAGTGCAAGTAAGAGCTTATAAGTGTATAGAGTTTTTTTACTGGCAATGCAAATGACAAGAACTCATTAGAACTACAAACACTAGGCCAGATTGTTTATCTGGCTATTTAGCAGTGAAGAGTGATAAGAAAATGTAAAAAGAAACAGCCTGTCCCCCCTGATATGTTGTTTTAGGTCAAACATATGAAACCTTCTGCAAATACTAGGATACATCGCTTCCAACTGTCCCTAATTTGGAGGGACTGTCCCTCTTTTGGAACAAAGTCCCTCTGTCCCTCTTTCCTCCTCACTTGTCTCATGTCTACACCTGTATAAACATGCACTATTAATCTCAAAAGTGTATACACAGTGCCATGCCTTTCATCCAATTTCTAAATTGTTGCATTTGTAATTTTTAAAAGTCAGTATAAACAAACCGAAGAGATATAAAATCCAACCATTTTTTGCGTATTAATTCTCCATGTAACAGGGGTGTGGCAGGGGTTTGTCCTTTGTCGGCATATGTTTTGTTAGGTGTCCCTGATATGTCAATGCATAGAATGTATACTATATTAATAGTAGAGTGACCATTTTTGAAAGGAGATACTAGTATAGAATGATCAAAATATATCCAGATAAAAAAATAAAAATTCTATGGACTTTACTGGTATACATGAGATTACACCATATTTTTTTTCCTTAAAAAGTTCTTTACATTTATTGTGCTTCTTATAAAATTGTAATAAAAGCAATATGTTCCATCATCAATAACAATCTTTCACAATATACAATGAAACATTTATGATGTATATACAACTCACATAATTTATATTATTTTTAGATCCACAAGGTCAACACGTTTCTCATATATAGCTTCTTCAGGACCTTATCTTGAGATTCAAAGAGAGAGTTGAAACTAGATAAAAAAGACCAGTATTTATCTAACAATATACTGACATTTATTTGCATTTTTCTCCACTGAGTAACTAAAGGAAGCGAATAGGGGCAGAATACACTCAAACATCCTCTATACTACTTGTACAGTAATGTATTCCCCTATCTTTTACCCTCCTTCATCTGCCACAGTTTTGGTGTTGCATCTGAGTACATAGGGGCATGTGAGCATATTATGGAGTAAAGTGTAAATAAATGTCAGTATATTCCTAAAAATCAACTTAAAGGGTCACTAAAGGAAAAAATGTTTTAGCTGAAATGACTGTTTACAGGGTATAGAGACATACTAGTTAACTGATTCCTTTTAAATATGATTAAAAATTGATAAAAAACAATCATATAATGTGCCTGCAGTTTAGTTTTGTTTTTGCTGTTGTTTCTTGGTTCTCTGATGTACAGAGCCAGAGAGCCAATAGAGGGCAGTGATGGATTGTAAAACAAAACTGGATTGGTGCTGACACACAGTAATCACACCTACTTGATTAGTCACCACAGTGAGAAATCTCCCAGTACTGTGGTGATCAGGAAACAGACAACCAGGAAGTGTCCAGAACAGAGCAGAATTACAGCAACATCAAAGCAAAAACAAACAATGAGGACATGAAACCAGGACTGCAGTAAGGTAAAGGAAGCTATTTAGCTAAAAAAAAATTCCTTTAGTGACCCTTTAAAAATTCTTAAAAATCAACTTGTCTTTTTATCTAGTCTTTTTATCTCTCTTTGAGTCCCAAGATGAGCTCCTGAAGAAGCTGAGAAACATGTTGACCTTGTGGGTCTAAAAATAAAATGTAATGTTATTTGTACATACATTGTTAATGTTTTATTGTATATTGTGAAAGATTAATATTGACCCCTGATGGAACATCTTGCTTTTATTACAATTGTATAAGAAGTACAATAAATCCAAAGAACTGTTTTATAAAAAATTATGCTGTCATCTCATGTGTACCACTGAAGTCTGTTGAATGTTTTTCTTTTGTGGATCATGATGTTAAGATGTAGTACAAGTGGTGGTGATTTCTTTATATGTAATTAAAATATATCCAGGACTAGCCATTTTTGATTTGTCTTGAAGGAAAGCTGAGAGTATAAACATTTTAAATTTGGCATTGCTGAGTTGCCATCCTAGTCTTGGCTTCATTAACTAGTGAGTTTCTTACCTGCAATAAGCATTCAGATGGTAATGTCCTCAGCAGGCCATAGATGGATAGAAATTCAGCCAGTTCAACAGGGACTGGACGAATTTTGATCTATCTCTGGCTGTTCCAATTCGTGAGGGGCCAACCTAGTGATCAGCTCCTCTTAAACAAGATTGTTGGAAAATTTGTGTTTGTTCAGCGCATTGCAACAAATTGGCTGCAGTGCTGATCAGTGTACTCTAGCAGCAGAGAAGTCATACTGTCAGAATTATTATTATTAATAATAAAATAGAGGAGAGGAAATGTCCTCAAACGTGTGGATGGAGAAATCCAATTTTTTTTTTTTTTTGCTCAGCTACCCGGCTGAGCCCAAAAAAATGTATCAATAGCCAACTTACAAAATATGACTTCTTGGATTGCAAGCTTGTTCCAGCTCAGCGCCTCCTTATGACAGCCCTGGAGCCTGCACCTTTAAAACTAGTCAGCAGTGGCAGGCCCAATAACATCAATATCACAGATATCATTTTACACTGGCAAGTAAACCACAAACTAAATGTGATCTTATGCCTTCAGCAAGATTTGAGTTTTAGGGGATTAAAGGGGTGGTTCCCCCTTAAAAACAACTTTTTTTTATTCCAGTGGCCCCCCACATTACAATCGAATTAAGGCTATTATTTTTTTTTGTCTGCTGTACATACCTTGATACAGCATCTTCACCCGTGCATCCGGGTTGCGAGTCCCGCGGGAGTGGGCGTTCCTCACATGTGTTTGATTGACGTTTTTCGGAAAAACGAGCTCCCCCTGTCGCGTAAGCCGCGTCACGGTTGGCGAAAGGAGCTGAACGGCGAGTCGGCGCTATACTGCGCATGCGCATCGCCGTTCGGCTCCTTTCGGCAATCGTGACACGGCTTACGCGACAGGGGGGAGCTCGTTTTTCCGAAAAACGTCAATCAAACACATGTGAGGAACGCCCACTCCCGCGGGACTCGCAACCCGGATGCACGGGTGAAGATGCTGTATCAAGGTATGTACAGCAGACAAAAAAAAATAATAGCCTTAATTCGATTGTAATGTGGGGGGCCAGTGGAATAAAAAAAAGTTGTTTTTAAGGGGGAACCACCGCTTTAAGGCAGGCCATAGTTGATGGATTTTTTTTCAGTCAATCAGTGAGTTGAACGTGATTTTTTTTTTGATTTTACTATCAACACATTCAGTGTTGACGGGGGAATCCCTCCTGCAGAGCTTTTATATTATGACAGCAAGGAAAGTTACCTGCTGTCAGAATACAATTATTAGTCTTGCCAGTGACATGGATCGAGCAAAAAAAAAAGAACCTGACAAACAGGTTGTACAAAAGTCGAGAGAACAACTTTTGCACAACCAGACTGCCCATAAATGCATCAGAACTTCAATCCATCTATGCTTTAAAATTAGGCTAGGTTTTAGGGTCCAACTCTGGGCAAAAAAAAAGTTTTCTCATCCAGTGGGGCTGTGCCTGTACTGCACAGGTTAACTGCTCAATTTTGTCTAGGGGGTTGAGATATAATTACCTTATCCTTTGATGCTCCCCGAACAAGACTGGTCCCTGTGGGTCCTGTGGAGTGGAGGATCGGGTGAGTATACAGCTTTCTCCTCTCCCCTGCACAAAATGAGCAGTTGACCCATGCAGTGTGGGTACAGCCCCACGTCATGGGAAAACTTTTTTTTATCTGGAGTTGGGCTTTAATGTTAACTGTAATTTTGAGGCTTAAGTGAGGTTATGTTTAAGCATCAGAGTCAGCCCTTGGATCAGGTTAGGTGTCAGTCAGTGTGGGGGTTCAACCAGAGGGTGTAATCTACAGTACATTTATAGGTAAGTGCAACGTGTAATTACATATAGTTCAGTAGTCCAGTGGCTGTCACTGTCCCACTGCAGAAACCCAAATGTCAGCAGTATTTTACAATTGTCAACAGCTTCCATTTTTGCGACATTATTTGAATTTTAGTAGTCAATCCTCAACATTTCTCTTTCATTCTGTTTGACTGCACCATAAACAATTCATCCAGGTACTAACGTCTCTTGGCAAAAGATTATGAGGAGATGATCATCTAGTTCAGGTATCTGCTACAGAACAATATAAAATTAAGCTACAAAGTAAATAGTTGTAATGCATTTACAGGGTTTAAACTGATGGAAGTAGTAAACTTACTCATGTTTCTGAATATGCCACAGACTACCACAATTTAAACCTTGCAGATTTGGAGTCTTGGCTTCATTGTCAAATCAGACATCTGTATGTTTGTACATTGGTAGGACCACCTTGAAGCAAATATGTCCCTAGACTATGCATCTTAAAATACACTGCTCAAAAAAAATTAAAGGAACACTTTTAAATCAGAACTCCTGGAATATTGACCTGGTCAGTTAAGTAGCAGAGGGGGAGGGGTGTAAACAGAGGGGGTTGTTAATCAGTTTCAGCTGCTTTGCTGTTAATTGAAATTAACAACAGGTGCACTAGATGGGCAACAATGAGACGACCTCCAAAACAGGAATGTTTTTTCAGGTGGAAGTGTCTGACATTTTTTTCCCTACTCATCTTTTCTGACTGTTTTTCACTAGTTTTGCATTTGGCTAGGGTCAGTGTCACTACTGGTAGCGCGAGGCGATACTTGGACCCTATAAAGGTTGCACAGGCAGTCCAACTCCTTCAGGATAACACATCAATACTTGTCATTGCCAGAAGGTTTGCCGTGTCTCCCAGCACAGTTTTTTCCATTTGAATTTTTTTTTTTTTTTTTTTTTTATATGTTTTGAATAAAGACATAGTTTTTTGAGGAGTGCGGCGATCCAGGATTTTTCTTTCATCTCACAGTCTCAAGTGCATGGAGGAGATTCCAGGAGACAGGCAGTAGAAGGTCCTTAACCACTAGCCGACCAGTCGCCGCAGTTAAACGGCGGCAGGTCGGCTCGGCTGCGCGAGATCACGTAGCTATACGTCATCTCGCTTTTTTAGCCAATAAGGGCGCACGCACGCCGCTGGAGGCACCCGCTCGCCCCTGGTGCCGACGCGCGTGCCCGGCGGTCGCGAAACACACAGCTCCCGGTCCTGTCAGGGGGAGAAATGACAGATCGTCTGTTCATACAATGTATGAACAGCGATCAGTCATTTCCCCTAGTCAGTCCCATCCCCCCTTCAGTTAGAACACACACAGGGAACATAATTAACCCCTTCCTCGCCCCCTAGTGTTAACCCCTTCCCTGCCAGTGGCATTTTTATAGTAATCAATGCATTTTTGTAGCACTGATCGCTATAAAAATGCCAATGGTCCCAAAAATGTGTCAAAAGTGTCCGAAGTGTCCGCCATAAGGTCGCAGTACCGATAAAAATTGCTGATCGCCGCCATTACTAGTAAAAAATAAAAATTAATAAAAATGCCATAAACTAACCACTATTTTGAAAGAGGGAACGGAGGAGTATGGGATTATTGCGGTGCCAAAATAGAAACCAAACAAGGCAGATATATAAAAATAAAAAAGTTTTATTGGTTACACAAAGATAGAAAAGTTTAGTTCAACCATATGAGCAATATACAGATATTGTGGGAGCAAAACATTAAGATATAAGCCAGTGGTCAGGTCTTCCCAACTAGTTTCGCCAATCCTTTGGCTTCAATATACAGACCCCAAAGGGTCCCACGCCCCCGCAATGAACCCCACATAGTGCTAATGCAAGCACTAAAGACCCTGGCGGGTAAGAAGATTGAAAACCTACCCACAACTGCCCAGTGAACCAAGTAGGAAACCTGAGTCACCTGAAAACAACTACAAATCCAGGAGCCCTCTGATGGTAGCTATCTGATAAGTAAAAAATCTATATTCGAGAAAAAAGGTTCTTCTAACAATCATTGTTACTCAAAAATTGTTATATATGACACAGCAATATTGATTTATGAAGGCATACCTAAAGGGACAGTTGAGATAAAATAAATATAAAAGAGAAGCAGGAACGCTGAGCAAATTGCTTGTACAGGTTTATCTGTGTAAGAATTAAGTCAGACAAATAAAAAGTAATTAAAATTAAATACAAAGCCTACAATGATAGAGAGTATGGACTTGAAGTAAAGAGACAGATATTTTAAAAATAGCAAGGACTCACACCATATGTCCGATTGGATTGGAATGGTGCCTGGGTTTAAATAGAAGGCTGATTGTCGCCCAGTTCTAAAAAAATACAGAGTATGCACAGATATGAGTGAGTAAAACTTGATTCAAAAAGAAGTAAAACTTGATTCAAAAAGAAATACCTGAAATAGTCAGGGGGGGGGGGGGGGTCAGTACAGAGGCTTACCCTCAGCAGCAATGGTTTGTGGTGCAGCGTCCCTGCAGAGTAGCACAGTAGGCAAAGAGGTGAAGGGCTTTATATAGCTCCTCGTTGCAGCTGGTAAGTGACGTTGTACTGTCACGAACGAGCCGCAGATGTAAGCCGCGCATGCGCAAAGCATGCCTAAAAGCCCCATGATGCTATGCGGCCGTGTCATAGCGTCCTTATAGGGTAGATGCCCAGCTGACACAGAGCGCACAGCTGGGGCACAGCAGGCAGCAAACCGATAGAGGAATGGGGAATTACATCTTGTGAAGGCATCTCAGGGGCTAGAGCAGCAAAAACAAGAGCAGTGGAGGAAAATTATAATAAAGGAAGGAGATGGACAAAAAAAGGGGGAGCAGGAAAGCTGGTTTGGCGCGGACATTGCGATAACTTGCAGTGGCATATCAAATGCTGGTCACTCGCAAAATCCGCGTCAAAGTGAGCAATGTAAAGTTGAATCAGGAGGAGAAATCACTGAATGGAGCCAAATGGAAAGCAGGACCAGGGAAAAGGGTAGGAATCCCGTGGGGACAGGGGCACAGGGGGGCCAATAAACCAACCAAATTAAACCCCGTCGGATACCCACTTATGCGACAGGGTCAGAAGCAGGCAATTAATCTCCGCCAGATGTCCGAGCCAAAAGAGAAGGAGTGAAACTGTTATTCATTGAGAAATTATACAAAAAGTTTTTCAACATTAAGAATAGAATGTACTGAAAATCCATCGAACATAATAAATATTCACAATAACATAATAAACATCAAAATGGATATATTTTAACCATAAACAAAAGCATCTAATCCACCCTATTATGGGGCAAGTCAGTATATTGTCCGAAACATAGTGTAACCCCTATTTTGTAGACGCTATAACTTTTGCGCAAACCAATCAATAAACACTTATTGCGATTTTTTTATGAAAAATATGTAGAAGAATACGTATCGGCCTAAACTGAGGAAAAAAAATGTTTTTTATATATATTTTTGGGGATATTTATTACAGCAAAAAATGTTCTTTTTTTTTTCAAAATTGTTGTTCTATTTTTGTTTATAGCGCAAAAAATTAAAACCGCAGTGGTGATCAAATACCACCAAAAGAAAGCTCTATTTGTGGGAAAAAAAAGGACGCCAATTTTGTTTGGGAGCCACGTCGCACGACCGCACAATTGTCAGTTAAAGCGACGCAGTGCCGAATCGCAAAAAGGGATATGGTCCGGGGCTGAAGTGGTTAACCCATCAGTAGGACCGGTATCTGCTCCTTTGTGCAAGGAAGAACAGGATGAGCACTGCCAGAGCCCTACAAAATGAACTCCAGCAGGCCACTGGTGTGAATGTCTCTGACCAAGCAATCAGAAATAGACTTCATGGGGGTGGCCTGAGGGCCCGATTTCCTCTAGTGTGCTCTGTGCTCACTGCCAGACACTGTGGAGCTTGATTGGTATTTTTCATTGAACACCAGAATTGGCAGGTCCGCCAGTGGTGCCCCATGCTTTTCACAGATGAGAGCAAGTTCACCCTGAGCATATGTGACAGACATGAAAGGGTCTGGAGAAGCCGTGTAACATCGTGTAACGTCTGCTGCCTGTAACATCGTTCAGCATGACCATTTGGTGGTGAGTCAGTGATGGACTGGGGAGGCATAGACCTCTACAGGCTACACAGTGGCACCCTGACTGCCATTAGGTATCGGGATGAAATCCTTGGACCCATTGTCAGACCCTACGCTGGTGCAGTGGGTCCTGGGTTCCTCCTGGTGCACGACAATGCCCGGCCTCATGTGGCGAGAGCATGCAGCCAGTTCATGGAGGAGGAAGAATTTGATACCATTGAATGGCCCCCACGCTCACCTGACCTAAATCCAAAAGAACACCTCTGGGACATTATGTTTCGGTCCATCCGGTGCCATCCGGTGCACCTCAGTCTGTTCAGGAGCTCAGTGATGCTCTGGTCCAGATCTGGGAGGAAATAGCCCAGGACACCATCCGTCGTCTCATTAGGAGCATGCCCTGATGTTGTCAGACATGCATACAAGCACTTGGGGGGCATACAAACTACTAAGGACCATTTTGAGTTGTTGCAATGAAATTTCAGAAAAATGGACTAGCTTGCTGCATAATTTTTTCACTTTGATTTTCGGGGTGTCTTTGAATTCAGCCCTCTGTAGGTGGATAACTTTCATTTCCATCAAATGATGTGCCATCCTTTCATTCCTAACACGCTACCCAGTCCATATCAGTATATATATCCAGCATGAGATTTTTGCCCGTTGAGATCTGATATGTTTTCAAAGTGTTCCTTTAATTTTTTGGAGCAGTGTATTTACATATTCGAAAAAGCAGTAAAACTTGGTTCACCTATGTAGTTATAGGCACTGTGGCATTCATCTTCAATGTTCCCAAGAGATACTGAAATTAGAATTTTTGTTACCTACAGCTCCCATTCACACTATGCTAAGCGACATCAGGCATCCTACATATGCATGTTTATTTAGGGTGAATGCAGTCCTACTTCCTATAGAAGTAGAATCTTGGCAGCCTGACAGCTAAATAATGTAAATTCACAACAGGTGTTTCTAAGCTGTTATGGTTGATTTAGTGGATAAATTACTTCACATGCAGCTAGATAGGTCAGTGATGGATTATTTTAAAACTCCTTTTTACTGTTTGTTATGAATATGTAAATTCCTAAATATCCTTAGTCTAGGCAGAGATGCACTTTAAAGTAGGGATGCACCGATATATCGGTGGCCGATACATATCGGCCGAAAATAGCAATTTTGGGTCCCTGCCGAAACATATTACAATTGCCGATAATGAACGCCCTCCATGGGCGGTACCATTTGGTCTAGGAGGGGGCGCAGTTCTTATACTCACGCAGACCGCGGCCGCCAGACCAGTACAGAGCGGGGGCAGCGGCAGTGGCACTGTACAATATGTATGCTGACTGCCGATCGCGCTCCACCGGAGTCCTCATTGCTCCATTTCCTTATTTTTGACTCCCCCTAAGGGGGAGTCTCTTGGTGTAGTCCAGCGGCGTGAGCCGCGTGACGTCACGGCCGGAGGCGAGGGAGGACTCGGAGCGCTGGGCAGGGAGCTGTGTCGGAGCTGCCTGTGACACTGCCTACCAAGCAGTGTGCTGATAAAAAAGTAAGCACTAGCAGCACCTGTTAAAGAAGTTAGAAATAGAACTTAGATCATAGAACAAAATGGCTGGATTCGGAGGGGGGGGTGTTTAACTGACTGAGGTGACCAGCACTTTCTTAATGAGAAAATGGTAGATTAAAAAAAAAATGTTATCTGCCATTTTTTTACAGTGGCACAGTGAGGCTGCAATTGATGTTTTTTTTGGTAGTCAGAGAATGCAAGCACACAAACGTTTTTTTTTTTAAAAACTTTAATTGCAGCCTCACTGTGCCATCACATGCAGCCACTGTACCAACACACGTTGCCACTGTGCCCATCAAACGCAGCCACTGTGCCCATCAAACGCAGCCACTGTGCCATCACATGCAGCCACTGTGCCATCACATGCAGCCACTGTGCCCATCAAACGCAGCCACTGTGCCATCACATGCAGCCACTGTGCCCATCAAACGCAGCCACTGTGCCATCACATGCAGCCACTGTGCCATTATTTAAAAAATTGAAATAGGAAAAAAAAAAGAAAAGTCATTTTCGGGTTTCGGATTAATTTTTCTTTTTTTTCCGGTTTCGTTTCGGTTCTGAAATTTCCATTTCGGTGCACCCCTACTTTAACGCAAAACTGTTCTTTGCCCACGCAGGGCCCTCTAAAAAACATCATATACTTATCTTTACTTTGCTCCTCAACTGATCTGTTCAGCCACCAGGAGCAGAGAAAATACTCAATATCTCCAGGTATGTAGAAATGGAATCAATTCTCTTTTTTCTTACCTCTCTCCTTTCACTCACCAAGCACCATCACTGTCACGGAAGTGAAAAAAGCCCTCAGCCCAGTGTAAGCCCCTGCTACAGCAACTGAGAGCTTACGCAGTCTTTCTCTCCTTGCTGCAATTGAATGAATGGAGTGGTGGTGGAAGCAAAAGAAACATTGGGCCAAATTCTCAAAAGAGATACGCGGACTTAATTAAAGTTTTCTAAATTTACACGGCGCGTATCTTTGCGCCCGATCTTCAAAACGAGTTAAGCCTAGATTTCCGGATTTTCCGTCCTACCTAAAATAGTTACACCTGCGCATCCCCGGGCGCAAATTACGCTAGTCTCGCCGCTGTTTTTGATAGGCAAAGATGCAAATGAGGGAGTTAGGGCGATCCACAAAATTAAGTGTGTGCGGCGTATTTTCCGCCCTGTGCGCACCTGTTAGTTTCTCTGTGTAAATTTACACATTATAAAAGCAGCCCTAATTTTACACATGCCGTGGAAGGGTTTGCTGAAGGTAGTGACTAGAGCTATACTTGTGAAGGATCTGTCTGGAAAAATGCCTGGGACATCAATGATTCTGACGGCACTTGCCACCTTACAGGCACAAAGGAGGAGGAGGGCACAGAGGAGGAGGATGAGGGCACAGGAGAGAGTTTATCGGCCACGGCGTGATCTGTTTCAAATGCCAGATTATGAAGTGTATGGCAACTTCAGGTTTGATAGGGAAGCCATCCTGGAGCTCACCCAACTACTTATGGAGGATCTTATCACCCCAACCAGACGCTCCCATGCCCTGCCACCTCTACATAAAGTTATGGCAACCCTCCATTTTTTATCTACAGGCTCATTCCAGCGTGCATCTGGAGGTCTGGCTGGGATGGTGCAGTCGACAATGAGCCGATGTGTCCATCAGGTGGTCCCTGCCATACTGCGGCGCATGACCAACCAATTTGTCAAGCCCACCCAGGAGGAGCAACGTCTGCAAGCCATGACTGACTTTTACAGCATTGCTGGCTTCCCAAGGACCATCGGGGCGATAGATTGCACGCATGTGGCACTACAGCCCCCCCATGAAACTGAACACCTGTTCAGAAACAGAAAAGGGTGGCATTCCATCAACGTCCAGATGATTGTAGATGCCCATGGCCTCATCTGGAACGTTTGTGCCAAGTTTCCAGGGTCGTGCCACAACAGTTTTATTCTACGGCAGACCAAGATCTACCAAGACTTGGAGATGAACGTTTATGGAGACAGCTGGCTGATTGGTGAGTGACATTGGTGTCAGGTATGCCCCCCCCATGATGCAGACATCACAAGGGGCACATGCATGACTAATATCCTCCTGTCTTTTCCCTTACAGGTGACTCTGGATATGTGTTGGGACCCCATCTCATGACCCCTTTTAGGAACCCCCAAACACCCGGAGAACGCAAATTCAACGAGGTTCCATTTAAACCCGGTCAATAGTAGAGCGGACATTTGGCCTTCTCAAGTCCAGATTCAGATGCCTTGACAAGACTGGGGGTACACTCTTGTATTCCCCAGACTTTGTCTGTCAAATTATTGGGGCATGTTGCATCCTCCATAATTTTGTTCTGAGAAGGGGCCTGCATGTTGAGATATGTCCTGACCTAACCCCCCACCCAGGCAACCCCCCCCCCCCCCAACCACCTCTACCCGGTCTGCTGAGGGCCAGGCAATAAGGAGACAACTGGCTGAAGGCATCTTTGCCCAGTAAATGGACCTTAATTATCTTTTTTTTTTTGGTTTGACAACAAAAACTCAGAGATTATGTGACCTTTAAACATTTACTTTGCACATAAAATGCACATTACTTATATGACAATGAGAATGTCTTTTTTTTACACAAAACGCACATTAATTATCTCACAATGAGAATGCATGAATGCACGCCACTGTGGTCCCTAGCACAGACACATCACATGCACATCGAATTGGATTAGATCCAAGTACCCCCCCCCCTTTGGTACTTGGGAGCAGTAACGCCCCGCCACGGCTCCAATTATGTCACTGTGCATTCATACACCATTCAGGAACCTGGGATGACTTCTCCCTGGTCCTGGGGATCCCTACTCCACCAAAACTGAGGGTGACACCCTTATGTTATCAGGAATGCCACCCCCCACATTCACACATCATTCACACACATAAACCAAATCATAAGTACAGTATAATAAAAAAAAGAAAAAAAAAACCCAAAAGTACCCCTGCAACTTAGTGATGTTGCCGAGTGCTCCTTCTGGGCTGACCACGGGCACGGCCACGGCCAACTGGGGGATCTTCACGGGGGGGGTCTGTGCAGGGGAGGGAGTATCTTCACGGGGGGGGTCTGTGCAGGGGAAGAAGGAGCCTCCCCTGGTGTCTGTCCTCCTGCTGGCCTGCCCTCCAAGGCCACGGCTATCCTTGTCAGACAGGCAGTGATGTCAGCCGTATTAGCCTGGCCAGCCCGGGTATTGGCCTGCACAGCCCGGGTATTGGCCTGCACAGCCTGGGTCAGGGCAGTCACCTCCTGGGCCACGCCTGTTGTGGCGTTCTTCAGGTCCCACAAACAGATGATGACCCCCACTGAGTTGGTGGCCACGTCACCCAGTGAATCCCTCATTAAACCCAGGCTGTGCTCCACCTTTGTCATTGTTTTTTTAATTTCACCCAGACTGCGGGTCTGCCGGGCATTGTCCCTCAGCAGACTGACCGGCAGACGCTCAAACCCCCCCTGGTTTCCGGGGTCGGCCTCCTACTTGCCTACTTGTTCCCCTCTTTTCTATGTTCCCTATTATGTCCATTACTTTACTATGGCATTTCTTTCTCTATTATAGATACCCGTACACTGTGTATCTGCTCCTGATGAGTGTTAAAGTGAACACGAAACGCGTAGAGCCATTATACGATGATATGTCACAGTGTACATGTATAATATTTACCCTCCAACATTGCAATTTTATGAACCAACTCATTTTTATTTATTTTTTCTATGCTACCCCTACAAAGCCGGTTCTCATGTACCAGATGCCCCACTATGAGTACCTATCATAGACCATCATGTACCCTCTTGTTTCCTCTAGAATTATGTACCTAGACCCATTACTATTATGCATTACCATGTATGTTTTGTTGGACTAATTTGTACTATTATATAATTTCTAGGTGGTTACTAATTGTACCATTTTATCATCTTAATGTGTATATGTCATACCTCCTTTGTTTGTATAATAAATATTTTTTACCATATGTCTTTGGTTCATATGCCAGTGATGTTCTTCCTTAAAGTCCCACCCTTAGTTTCTCTCATTCAACCTATCGGGGATGGAGGCATGCTAGTTATTGCCTCAATTGAAAGTCCCAATCTTAGTTTTAGGCCCCATTTTTCAATGTATCGGGGATGGAAGTACATTACCATATTATTTTAAACATGACCTATATCACTGTGACTGTCTTTTGCCATACGTTTCTTTATCCTATTTACAACTTTTCCCCTCCTAGATCAGCTCTGCCAGTTGGGGCTGGCTTTCTCATTGTCCCCGGGAGCTGCGACTCGCTCTGGTGCCCCCCCTCCCCTCCCCTTCAGGGAGGGTTGGTCGGGCTCTCACTGCGTGTCGACGCCACGCTTCCACGCTCGACAGGTGACGTCACTCGTGACGCCGCGATGGGGGCGTGGACTATCCATCTGCGGCTAGTACGAGGAGGGTTTGCGCGCCAACGCCAGGCATGTTACTGCCTGGACGGTGATGCGGGCCTTTCCCCCCCTATTTACGCTGCGTGGCGTTCATTGGCCACTTTTGGTATACGGCCGCTATATATACTTACCCATATTGAGCCATCACTTCGGATTGTATCATCTTCATGGGACCCTACACACCTTATGGTGCCACCTCTTGATCCACCCTCGCTGGGTAGGTACCTACGGTTCAGTGCTTTCACTATCACACCTGCACCCTTATTATCTTTTTGACTTATGCTTACCTTTAACATGCTGGTGCATGTCTTTATTCACATGTCTACCTTTCTAACTTTACACTTCCTACCCACTATTTTTGGTGCAGTGCTTCCATCATTATATCTGCACCCTTACTACTTTTTGATTTATGTCCACTTTGGACATCCTGGTGCATGTCTTCACTCATATGTCTAATTCTTCAACCCTACACTTCACTTTTCACCTATTATTTTTCAATTATTTATTATTTACCCCACAGATACCTCTGGGTTTTACCACAGACTTTATCAATTCTACCACTGTTGACATCCACTATCCGATGTTCATGGCCAATACTGTTTACTGTTGTTGCTACTGCCGTGCCAAGGTGTCACCAATTCAGCTCCCGGGGATGATGCCATTTATAGCTGCCCCTTTCTTACAGTACCATCTTATGATTCTACCCATTTTACTATAACTAGGTGAGAGTGTTTGGGACTATTATTGTTCCCCTCTTTTCTATGTTCCCTATTATGTCCATTACTTTACTATGGCATTTCTTTCTCTATTATAGATACCCGTACACTGTGTATCTGCTCCTGATGAGTGTTAAAGTGAACACGAAACGCGTAGAGCCATTATACGATGATATGTCACAGTGTACATGTATAATATTTACCCTCCAACATTGCAATTTTATGAACCAACTCATTTTTATTTATTTTTTCTATGCTACCCCTACAAAGCCGGTTCTCATGTACCAGATGCCCCACTATGAGTACCTATCATAGACCATCATGTACCCTCTTGTTTCCTCTAGAATTATGTACCTAGACCCATTACTATTATGCATTACCATGTATGTTTTGTTGGACTAGTTTGTACTATTATATAATTTCTAGGTGGTTACTAATTGTACCATTTTATCATCTTAATGTGTATATGTCATACCTCCTTTGTTTGTATAATAAATATTTTTTACCATATGTCTTTGGTTCATATGCCAGTGATGTTCTTCCTTAAAGTCCCACCCTTAGTTTCTCTCATTCAACCTATCGGGGATGGAGGCATGCTAGTTATTGCCTCAATTGAAAGTCCCAATCTTAGTTTTAGGCCCCATTTTTCAATGTATCGGGGATGGAAGTACATTACCATATTATTTTAAACATGACCTATATCACTGTGACTGTCTTTTGCCATACGTTTCTTTATCCTATTTACAACTTTTCCCCTCCTAGATCAGCTCTGCCAGTTGGGGCTGGCTTTCTCATTGTCCCCGGGAGCTGCGACTCGCTCTGGTGCCCCCCCTCCCCTCCCCTTCAGGGAGGGTTGGTCGGGCTCTCACTGCGTGTCGACGCCACGCTTCCACGCTCGACAGGTGACGTCACTCGTGACGCCGCGATGGGGGCGTGGACTATCCATCTGCGGCTAGTACGAGGAGGGTTTGCGCGCCAACGCCAGGCATGTTACTGCCTGGACGGCGATGCGGGCCTTTCCCCCCCTATTTACGCTGCGTGGCGTTCATTGGCCACTTTTGGTATACGGCCGCTATATATACTTACCCATATTGAGCCATCACTTCGGATTGTATCATCTTCATGGGACCCTACACACCTTATGGTGCCACCTCTTGATCCACCCTCGCTGGGTAGGTACCTACGGTTCAGTGCTTTCACTATCACACCTGCACCCTTATTATCTTTTTGACTTATGCTTACCTTTAACATGCTGGTGCATGTCTTTATTCACATGTCTACCTTTCTAACTTTACACTTCCTACCCACTATTTTTGGTGCAGTGCTTCCATCATTATATCTGCACCCTTACTACTTTTTGATTTATGTCCACTTTGGACATCCTGGTGCATGTCTTCACTCATATGTCTAATTCTTCAACCCTACACTTCACTTTT
Organism: Rana temporaria; assembly: GCF_905171775.1. Taxonomy (NCBI): domain Eukaryota; kingdom Metazoa; phylum Chordata; class Amphibia; order Anura; family Ranidae; genus Rana; species Rana temporaria. The sequence continues at coordinate 272,495,982 of NC_053489.1, forward strand.
CACCTATTATTTTTCAATTATTTATTATTTACCCCACAGATACCTCTGGGTTTTACCACAGACTTTATCAATTCTACCACTGTTGACATCCACTATCCGATGTTCATGGCCAATACTGTTTACTGTTGTCGCTACTGCCGTGCCAAGGTGTCACCAATTCAGCTCCCGGGGATGATGCCATTTATAGCTGCCCCTTTCTTACAGTACCATCTTATGATTCTACCCATTTTACTATAACTAGGTGAGAGTGTTTGGGACTATTATTGTTCCCCTCTTTTCTATGTTCCCTATTATGTCCATTACTTTACTATGGCATTTCTTTCTCTATTATAGATACCCGTACACTGTGTATCTGCTCCTGATGAGTGTTAAAGTGAACACGAAACGCGTAGAGCCATTATACGATGATATGTCACAGTGTACATGTATAATATTTACCCTCCAACATTGCAATTTTATGAACCAACTCATTTTTATTTATTTTTTCTATGCTACCCCTACAAAGCCGGTTCTCATGTACCAGATGCCCCACTATGAGTACCTATCATAGACCATCATGTACCCTCTTGTTTCCTCTAGAATTATGTACCTAGACCCATTACTATTATGCATTACCATGTATGTTTTGTTGGACTAATTTGTACTATTATATAATTTCTAGGTGGTTACTAATTGTACCATTTTATCATCTTAATGTGTATATGTCATACCTCCTTTGTTTGTATAATAAATATTTTTTACCATATGTCTTTGGTTCATATGCCAGTGATGTTCTTCCTTAAAGTCCCACCCTTAGTTTCTCTCATTCAACCTATCGGGGATGGAGGCATGCTAGTTATTGCCTCAATTGAAAGTCCCAATCTTAGTTTTAGGCCCCATTTTTCTATGTCCTGACCTAACCCCCCACCCAGGCAACCCCCCCCCCCCCCCAACCACCTCTACCCGGTCTGCTGAGGGCCAGGCAATAAGGAGACAACTGGCTGAAGGCATCTTTGCCCAGTAAATGGACCTTAATTATCTTTTTTTTTTTGGTTTGACAACAAAAACTCAGAGATTATGTGACCTTTAAACATTTACTTTGCACATAAAATGCACATTACTTATATGACAATGAGAATGTCTTTTTTTTACACAAAACGCACATTAATTATCTCACAATGAGAATGCATGAATGCACGCCACTGTGGTCCCTAGCACAGACACATCACATGCACATCGAATTGGATTAGATCCAAGTACCCCCCCCCCCTTTGGTACTTGGGAGCAGTAACGCCCCGCCACGGCTCCAATTATGTCACTGTGCATTCATACACCATTCAGGAACCTGGGATGACTTCTCCCTGGTCCTGGGGATCCCTACTCCACCAAAACTGAGGGTGACACCCTTATGTTATCAGGAATGCCACCCCCCACATTCACACATCATTCACACACATAAACCAAATCATAAGTACAGTATAATAAAAAAAAGAAAAAAAAAACCCAAAAGTACCCCTGCAACTTAGTGATGTTGCCGAGTGCTCCTTCTGGGCTGACCACGGGCACGGCCACGGCCAACTGGGGGATCTTCACGGGGGGGGTCTGTGCAGGGGAGGGAGTATCTTCACGGGGGGGGTCTGTGCAGGGGAAGAAGGAGCCTCCCCTGGTGTCTGTCCTCCTGCTGGCCTGCCCTCCAAGGCCACGGCTATCCTTGTCAGACAGGCAGTGATGTCAGCCGTATTAGCCTGGCCAGCCCGGGTATTGGCCTGCACAGCCCGGGTATTGGCCTGCACAGCCTGGGTCAGGGCAGTCACCTCCTGGGCCACGCCTGTTGTGGCGTTCTTCAGGTCCCACAAACAGATGATGACCCCCACTGAGTTGGTGGCCACGTCACCCAGTGAATCCCTCATTAAACCCAGGCTGTGCTCCACCTTTGTCATTGTTTTTTTAATTTCACCCAGACTGCGGGTCTGCCGGGCATTGTCCCTCAGCAGACTGACCGGCAGACGCTCAAACCCCCCCTGGTTTCCGGGGTCGGCCTCCTACTTGCCCCTGAGGCTTGTGGCCTTGGAGGAGGGGTTGGAGTGACCCATGGGGGCTGCTGCATGTTGGAGGAGGGTTGGGAGGGGCCACCCCTGATGGTGACCTGACTGCTGGGAGCCTCTGGGGTACCCTCAGGGGATGACTCAAAGGTCCTATCTTGGCCCATCAGGATTTACTGGCCAATAACAATATTTTCATCTTCCTCCCCCTCATCCTCCTCCCACTCAACATACAAATTAGGGGAGTTGTGGGCACTCCCCTCCCATGGCGAATCCTGCCCTTCTTGGGACTCAGCATCAGCCTGTCTTGGGGGTGGTGCAGCAGCCTGCCCTGATGGGCCAGCAACCTCCTGCCCTGATGGGGCTGCCACCTCCTGCCCTGATGGGGCTGCCACCTCCTGGGCTGATGGGGCTGCCACCTCTTGGGCTGATGACCCAGCAACCTCCTGGGCTGATGGGGCTGCCACCTCCTGGGCTGATGACCCAGCAACCTCCTGGGCTGATGGGGCTGCCACCTCCTGGGCTGATGACCCAGCAACCTCCTGGGCTGATGGGGCTGCCACCTCCTGGCCATCTGGGGAGGACACAAAACAATCACAGGTTGGTGGATCCACACACTTGGCACATCTTCCCTTCCCCCACCCACACATGCTAATCACCAGATAGAAAAAAAATAAACTTACCTGTCCTCACAGGAGCATCAGAGTCAAAGCCAGGCAGGCCCACCACCTGCTGTGGGTGGAAACACTGGGCCACTGCCCATTCCTTCTCACTCATCCTGACTGGGCAGGGTCCCCCTCCTCCAGTGCCCCTGGTATGGGCATGCAGCGTTGCCAGCTTGTTCCGGGACACGCTCTTCAAATCGTTTATTTTTTTTTGGATTCCAGCGATGGTCCTGGTCTCCCCCCCCCCCCCCCCCGCCGCATTGATCCGATCGGTGATCTTTTTAAGGATCTCCTTCCTCCTGGCCGGGGTGGTGTTGTGGCTCTCAGGGCCATGGAGAAAGCGCCCATATTTTATGATGCCCTGAGCAAGAATATGCTTCTCTGCCACTGAAAAATTTAGCTTCCTGCGCTTGGTGGCCATCACAGACACCACCCAGCAACAGGAAACTCACCCAAAAAACAATCAACAATACACACACAACAAAGAAAAAAAAACACAGCAAAAAAAAAAAAAACACAAACAGACAGCTACTATAAATTCAAAAACAAACAGGCAAAAAAGGGAAACAAAAAACAATCACACACCAAAAAACAAACACTTATCAAAAACAAACAGGCAAAAAATCAAAACAAATAACAAATTATCAAAAACAAACACCAACTATACTCTACAACTCCTCAACAACTTTTCTCACAAACAAATCTTACCAACAAACACTGACAAACGTTCAAAGCAGAAGCAACTTGCTTTAGGAAGGGAACACAGGGAAATACTTTTGCAAGGGAAGTGTGTTTGACTGGGGCTATTTAGACACAGGGCGATCCTCAAACTAAGTACGCTTGGCCTTTTACCTATCTCACTGATTGCGATGAGCAAAGTTCTGCACATGCCCAGTGAGGTCCGGATTCGTGCGCGCATGCGCAGTACGGCCGGCCCTTCATTTGCATGGGGTCACGGCTCATTACAATGAAGCACGCCCACTTCCTTCCCACTTGCCATAACCACGCCTTACGCCTCGGAATTTAGGTTACGGATGGCGCAATTTTGTGCGCAAATGCGCTGTGGATACGGCACTTACGACACCAACTTAGGGCGCCGTAACTTAAATGACATAAGTTAGGTAATACTAAATTTGCACAGCTTTTTGAGAATTTGGCCCATTATGTTCTGCTTGAGTAGGGAATTCAAAACAAACTTGCTGCTTTTCCCAATTAAGCACAGGTTTGTTGAGAGGTGGGCCTCCTAAAAAAAACTGTACTAGTCAGCATGAATAAATTCTCAACATGCCACAATATGCAGTATACATTTTCATAATTTTATCATTCAAAAACAGTCCTTGAGCTTTAGATCAAGATCTTTGTCGAGTCCAGGAAGTAGATAGTGACTCTTGATGATGCTTGAACAAAGATGGCAGAGAAAAAGGTGTGGCGTCACAAGCGTTAGGAAGGAAGGGGTCCTGCAGGGCTCTGAAAACGTTGCTACTTTATGCTGGAATGTGTTTGTTTTAAAAAACTGTTTGGATGTAATATCGGATACCTTTGGTGTGCTGGCTACATATCTCCTGATCTTTCATTGTTTAAAGTACAGCAGCAAATCGGAAACCCAGACTCGATAATGGTAGCTGAAGGCCCCCAGCGTATCTGTACTAAATCCAACAAAGTACCAATGGAAGCTTCTCAGATTAATGTTTAACAAGCAAATGGAAAGGTGAACCCAGGAAGAACAATGCACAGTACAATACATAAACTCCTAGCTAGTCAGCACAAAAAGACAGTTTAAAGTGTTTTAACCTGAAGATTAAAAACATTGGGCCAGATTCACGTAGATCGGCACATCTTTATACCGGCGTAGCGCATCTCATATGCGCTACGCCGACGTAACATAGAGAGGCAAGAACAGTATTTACAAAGCACTCGCTCGAAACGTTGCGCATGCGTAACGTAAATTGGCCGGCGTAAAGCCCGCCTAATTCAAAGTAGGAAGGAAGTGGGCGTGATCCATTTAAATGAAGCGTGACCCCATGCTCAGAAGCAAGTTATGAGACGGGAGCACTCGTTCTGGTAAAACTAGCGTTTGTAATGGAGATAGCACATTCGTCATGCTGAAACAGACTGAAAAGCGCGAATCGTCTTTCACCAAACTTTTGCTAACACGAAATCAGCAAAAGCAGCCCAAAGGGTGGCGCCATCTGAATGGAACTTCCCCTTTATAGTGCCGCCGTATGTGTTGTACGTCACCGCGCTTTGCTCCAGCAATTTTTTTTTCACGATCGTGTGTAGGCAAGGCAGGCTTGACAATAATCTTGTAGAGAAAAATCTTCGTTTTTTTTCTAGGACAAGAAAAACGGCCGTGTGTACGCGGCATTAGAGCAGGAAAACGCCCAAAAATGGCTAGATGTGAACGGAGCCTTAATGTCTATTTATTTTACTTTCCCATTCTAGAACAAATACAAATATAGCAACCCAATACATTTCAAGGCCACCACATTCACACATATTAGTATTGTTAATGAGCAGATATTAGATTAAGGAAGGCTTCTAACAGGGTTAAGATACACGTCAAGGTTTTTTTTAACTCACTTTCTCTTTTACTGCTTCCTGTCTCACCAGCCACCTTGAGAGTAACAAGGTAACTATTATTTTATGAGAGAGACAGCAAGAAGCCTACAGTAGGAGTGTTTGGGAGAATTATTCCTATATGACCTGCAGCAGTTCTCAGATCACAGTGATGCTGCAATTAAAATACCTGTATGCACATCAAAGACTTATTTTAAATTTGGAATGTAGTGTATCTTTAAAAAGTGAAGATATGCATATCTGACTTAATATTGTGTTAACACAAATCAATTTATTGCAAAAACTGAAGTTAAAAGCACTTGCATCAGAACATCCAAGTATACTTCATATAAACTGATTTTTTTTATCATTTTTAGACCTTCTTGGAATATTCAGATACAGGGTCAAAATTTGTATTTGGTGAAAAGTATCTGGACCATTTTTTTGCTTTTAAGGTGAGACTTATTAATTTCTCCTTTTTTCGTTTGTAATAACCTCTTGTTATCCCTAGCATGCCCAAATTTACTCCTTTTATCTATCTACATAACTAGTGTATTCCACAGATTGATTATTTTTTTTAAACAGTTAATACAATATTGTTTTTTTGTTTGTTTGTTTGTTTGTTTCGTTTGTGGCAGCATAAACTTTGCCAAACTTTGCACCTAAAGTATAACTTTATTGCCATGATACAGAAAGAAAAAATGCAAAATAAAATTATTATTGTAACATTAGCCATTGAAAATCATGGGTCATAAAGAAAGCTAGCTTTTTAATTTTTAACTTCCTTTTGCAATATTATTCTGAAACAATATATGTATTACTTCTGTATCATAATTTTTTTTTTTCCAAATGATTAGGCATATAACTGAAATGTGAAACTGTAGCTAGACATTTTGAGATGACTCCATTCATATATAGTATATCTTTGAAAAAACAAGTTATTAAAAAGACTACAAATTCCCTTATACTAAAGCTGATGACATACTTACTGTACATGGAGCAAAACGTAACTTACTATTCTGTTTTGTAATTGTCATCACAGGTCCTACCGATTGTGATTTTCTTCAGCACGGTCATGTCAATGCTATATTTTCTTGGCTTCATGCAATGGCTCATTAAAAAGGTAAATATTCATTTCTATTATTTAGCTGTAGATCTTTTCTGGAGGAACATTTAGTTCTATTTAATTACCTTATACTTTTTTAAGCTTAGGACGGTTGCAAATTACACCATTCATAAAATAAGTTAATTGTTTCGGAAAATGTATTTCCTAATATTAACATGTTGTAAGTGCCACCTGGATTCTGGTACTAAGACTGAGGCCGGGTTCACACTATTGTGAATTAGATGCGGGATCCCTGCATTCAATACGCAATAGCAGGAGAATGTGAATGGTTCTCTATGGAGTCCTGTGCGTATTTTGGTCAATTTTAGGTCCGAATTCAGCCAAAAATTTAGGGCTAGATTCAGAGAGAATTTACGCCGGCATATCTATAGATATGCCGCGTAAATTCAAATCTGCGCCGGCGTATCTTCTTTCTGTATTCAGAAAGCAAGATATGCCGACATTAGCCTAAGATGCGACTGGCGTAAGTCTCTTACACCGTCGTATCTTAGGGTGCATATTTACGCTGGCCGCTAGGTGGCGCTTCCGTTGTTTTCGGCGTAGAATATGAAAATTACCTAGATACGCCGATTCACAAATTTACGTACGCCCGGCGCTATTTTTTTACGTTGTTTACATTAGGCTTTTTCGGCGTAAGGTTACTCCTGCTATTAGGAGGCGCACGCAATGTTAAGTATGGCCGTCGTTCCCGCGTCGAAATTTAAAAAATGTACTTTGTTTGCGTAACTCGTCCGTAAATAGGGCTGGACGTAATTTACGTTCACGTCGAAACCAATGACGTCCTTGCGGCGTACTTTGGAGCAATGCACACTGGGAAATTCCACGGACGGCGCATGCGCCGTTGGGGAAAACCGTCAATCACGTCGGGTCACCAAGAATTAACATAAAACATGCCCCCTCATCCACATTTGAATTACGCGTGCTTACGCCGGCCCCATTTACGCTACGCCGCCATAACTTAGAAGGCAAGTGCTTTGTGAATACAGCACTTGCCTCTCTAACTTACGGCGGCGTAGCGTAAATACGATACGCTGCGCCGCCGTAACAATGCGCGCCCCTACCTAATTCTAGCCCTGAGTCTGAAATCGGACCTGAAACAGTGAACCCCTGCTAGGAGCCGCATCGGCATTAGGTGTGAACGGAGCCTGAGTGGGAGTAAATTTACATTGAGGCGAATTAACTAAAATAGGAGCAGACAGAATCAGGAGCATAGTAACCAATAGGCTTACAACTTCAGCTTGTACGGTTAAGCTTTAAAAATTAAAGCTAGAAGCTGATTTGCTGACATGTACATTTACTCCAGATTCTGGCTGTTCCAGTCTTAGTAAATTCAAGTCAATATATATCAACTGCAGTTATTCTGGGCTGATAGAAAAATTGAATAAAATCAGCTTAATTGTTCTTTCTTTTTGAAGGTCGGATGGGTAATGCAAATAACTATGGCAACAACTCCAACAGAATCGCTAGTTGCAGCAGGGAATATTTTTGTGGGCCAGGTAAGCAATTTTTGGTTATTTTTTTAATAATTGATTACATCTTACCTATTTATCTTCGATGTAACATTTACATCACGTTTAAAGAAAACCTGTACTAATTAAGTATGGAGACCAACATTGTTGACCTCCCTTTTTTAAAATACCAGTTCCTTAGCTGCCATGCTGACCCAAAGCTTTAAATAGCTCTTCACTACCTTAAACAAGTATGCAAATTCTAACTTCACTATGAATTTCATGATCTACATGCATGTTCCAGTTAAGTGCCAGATGGCAGAAGACTGAAAGGGCCTGTGTCAATGGGCTTTTAATCACTTTGTTCACTTCAAACAGGTTTGCATTCCCATACAAATTTATGTGAAAGTTATTCCCTATAAAAGGAGGTCAAATGTAGGTCCTACAGAGGTCAACTGCAAGTGAAATGCACCGAAATGCATCTCAAACTGATGTCATTGACACAAACAAGCGACTGGCATTTTTATAAGAAGATCAGCAGAGGAAGCCTCTGTATGTCTCTTACCATAGGTTTATTTTAAAAACTGATCAAGTGGGTAGGATCTGATACCTGACCATGTATTCACAGCTAACACAGGAAGGGACATCCACCACCCCCTGAATGGCTGTCACAGACCAAACTCTGCCAAGCACCCAGTAAAGTAGACTGTGTACCTGTACTGTAACACATGCCAAATAAGTAAAGTGTATTATGGGCTGCCTATATTTTGTTAAAATGTTAAAATAAATAAAAATAAATTATGTATATATTTCCTGGCCCACCTCATGTCAGCACACAACAGGTTAACACCTCCTCTGAAGCCCCATAGGTTCCTAGCTAAATAAAAAGACAGCCCGTGCCCCAACTAAGGTGTTCTTCTTTTTGGCCATGCTCCAGGCCACCTGTTGATTGCAGTTGGTAAGATGGCTAGCTTGAAAGTCTTGCCCGGCCTTTATTCAACCTTACAAATTAAATGTGCGGTCAGCAAGTTTGGGACAAGAAAGATCAATTCTTTTTTGCTTTAGCAGCTTTTCTTTGATTGTCAGTGTCTTTTTTCATTTGTTCTCTCCCACCCATTTATTCAGCGATGGTATATCCCGTTGTGTGCTAACATGAGGTGGGCCAGGAAAACGGAAAATTGTTATCAAATACTTACCAGAATTTTCCTTTGCTGGCCCATCCTCACATCATCACAGGACTCCCTGCCTAGGGGCCTACCCATGAGGTGTTAACCCATTGTGTGCTGATGTGAGGATGGGCCAGGAAAGGAAAATTACGGTATATATCTATATATATATATATATATATATATATATATATATATATATATATATGGGGCAGACTCAATGGGCCACTTGGTCTTTTTTTCTGTTGTAACTATTCTATGCTTCTGTGTGGCCTTTCTGCCTCTAGAAAGTTTAAACGTTTTAATTGAAGGAGGTCAAAAACTGATCAATTACATTGTGTGGTAAAATAGGATAAAACAAACATAAAAGCGTTATGGCTGTTTATTAATTCACCTGATTGCAGCTTTTATTGAGAAAACCCAAACGGTCATAATGTCTGAGTGATGGCAACACTAATATTGTTACAAACCAAAAGAACTGAATGACATGCCAATAATTTTGGGAGGGCCACAAACTTTTTCAGATTTATTTAACAGCAGCCTGTTTTGGAAGAGACAAAACACCCAATAAATTAAACCAATATTAGCACTAATTTTGTAGTAAACCAAAACCTTAACCCAGGAAGTAGTTACTATATGAGCCTGTAGACCAGGTCAAAAACCTGCACCATTTTTTTTTTTGTTGTTTGTTTTTTTGCCACTATTTTTACAGTTAAATATTTAAACTTGCAATATTGGGCTCAATATACAGGTTTTAGGCTCCATGCACACCGAAGCTGATAAACTGCAGTTTATTGGCGTTTTGGCTTTTTTTTTTTAAAGCCCATAAACTGAACTCTATGTTAGCCTATGTGCCCATGCACACCTGGGCGTTTTTTAGTGTTAATGAGCTTTGGAGTTTATTGTTTTTTTTCTGAACGCCCAAAATTTGCGATCAAAGTGATGTTTTTTGGCAGGGGAAAACGCTCAAAAATGCAAAACGCTGAAAAACGCCAGCGTTTTTTAGCGTTTTTAATCCATTGAAAAAAAAAAAAAAAAGCTACACTGAAAAACGCTGATTAAAGCTATTGCAAAAACGCTAAAAAACGTTGAAAGGCTCCCTGCAAAGCTACTGGCGTTTTTTTATAGCTTTTATCAGTTTCAGTGTGCATGGAGCCTTTCAATTGGCATGTGACCATCATGATCTTTTTACCACAAGCAGAACATTTAAACAATTAACAATGAAAGAAAAAAATGAAAAGGCAATTTTTAAAGTCTGCAATTTTTAAAGGAGCCATGATAGAGGAAAATAAGTTTCCCCTGCCAAGGTCCTGGGGGGCAGTATGCTAATTCTTTTTACAGCTTGCTCCAAATAGAACTGAAGTGGCTTTACATACCGTAAGTCACAGCATCCGATCTCATCAATATTGAGGTATTTATGATCTGATCCAGTGTAATTTGCCTACTTATCACTTTATGTGCCAGATTCTGCTAGAGCAGATTTGCAATCAATATGGTGAACTACTGACTAAGACATGTTTGCTCAATAATACTGGTGCTTCTTTTCGTTTTCAGACTGAATCTCCACTTTTAATAAGGCCATACCTGGAACATTTAACCAAATCAGAAATCCATGCTGTGATGACTGCTGGTTTTGCTACAATTGCAGGGAGTGTGCTGGGAGCATACATTTCCTTTGGTGTGAGTATTGGCTTCAGTTACAGTGAGTGGGTTAATGTCCAAATATTCCAATTATTTTGCTTAGCAGAGCTGACAATGCATGTCCCCTTTTGAAGATTCAGTAGTACATTTTTACTCCAGTGCTTTGTATACAGTACATGTCTGTTTATGTTATTCTTCTGAATAAAATATTCAGTTTTAACACATAATGGGAGTGATCCTCCTTTTTTCTATTTTATTGTAAAGTGCTGTGCAAACTGTTGGAATTGTTGCAACTATATAAGTCCTTTATAATAATAATAATAATAATAATAATAATAATAATACATTTCATTAGGGGTTTTTAAGACAATGCACCAGTACCAGGCATATACCAAAAAACTGACAAAATATCTCTAAGGTCCCATACACACTATTAGATTTCCTGCAGATTTTTGTCTTTACCAAATTTACCAGATTTAGCAAAACCATGTAGTGCAAGGGCCTGCCTGATTGCATACAAATTGAAACTCTTAAGCCCTATATACACGATCGGATATCTGATGGAATCTAATCCGATGGATTTTTTCATCAGATATCCGATGAAGCTGACTTTCATCAATCTTGCCTACACACCATCGGTGAAAAATATGACCGTGTCCAATGCGGGGGCGTAAAAACACTACGACGAGCTGAGAAAAATGAAGTTCAATGCTTCCGAGCATGCGTCGACTTGATTCTGTGAATGCGTGGATTTTTGACCGATGGACTTCCACACAGACGATGTTTTTTTTCTATCGTTTTTTTATCCATAGGAAAATTTTAAAACATGTTCTATTTTTTTCATTTTTTTTTTTGTCTGTTTTCATCAGACAAACCGATCGTGTGACCTCATATTATATGGTTTTGTTAAATCTAAAGACAAAAATCTGCAGAAAATCTAATAGTGTGTATGGGGTCTAAGGCCCCATACACACAAGAGAATTTCTCCGCGAATACGGTCCAGCGGACCGTTTCCGCAGATAAATCCTCTCGAGGATTTCGGCGGATTTTCATGCGATGGAGTGTACACACCATCGCATTGAAATCCACGCCGAAATCCTCTGGTGATGACGTGTCGCGCCGTCGCCGCGATTATGACGCTGCGACGTGCGCGACGCTGTCATATAAGGAATTCCACGCATGCGTCTAATCATTACGACGCATGCGGGGGATCCCTTCGGACGGATGGATCCGGTGAGTCTATACAGACCAGCGGATCCATTCGTTGGGATGGATTCCAGCAGATAGATTTGTTTGGCATGTCAGCAAATATTCGATCTGCTGGAATCCATCCCAGGGGATAAATATCCGCGGAAACAGATCCGCTGGAGTGTACACACCATAGGATCCATCCGCTGAAACCCATTTGCTGGGATTTTTCAGCGGATGGATTCTATCGTGTGTACGGGGCCTTAGAGTAAAAGTACCAAAGATGGTATATCACATACAATATAACATTCCCAAGATGGCCTCTCTTTTAATAAGGGATTGACCTTCTCACACTATTTTTGAAATCCTCCTCTTTTTTACAGTTAAGATCTGTTTTTTCTTACTAATAATATCAAATGTAGGTATCATACTGTGCATTCTAACAATTACCAACGACAAATAAATAGGGAAAAAACTGTTATATAGCAAATCAGTACTTTTCCGCACCAGAACGGTGTCATTTCACATGGGACTGATGGCTTTAGGTACTGATTCTTCCAGCACCAGATAAAGAATCAATAAAGAATAAATGAGCAATTGGGATTAGGTTATGGTTATTTTAGGGTTGGCTCAAAGGCTTGGGGGAGAGGGGGATTTTTTTTACATTAACCAGGGACAGAAAAGGTAATATCAGGCATCTTGGGGTATCTGCTCTTCAGTATGACTTATGTTTTTGAAAGATTACTATACATTCCAATTTCCCTTTAGAACATAGTAGGTATAGTCTGCAGTATTTCCAAGGGGTGGTGATGGATGTAGCAGTACAGTAAAACAGTAAAATACAGTAAAATAAGTTTTGCCTTGATATACAAGCAATGTCTTGATATAAGAGTAGTGTCATGTCACAACTGAGTATAAAAAAGAAGAGTGGAGACTCTAATGCCTTAAGCCTCATACACACAGTAGGACTTCAAACAAACATTTCCGTGGATTTTTGTCCGAAGGGAGTTGGCCAGGCACACCCATAGCATACACACAGCAGGACTTTTCTGCAAACTTTCCCAACATCACGTGTTTTTTCTGCTCTTTTTTGCTCTTTACTGCCACCCTTTGGTCAACTTCTGCTATTGTTGGTTGATTTTAACATTGGTTCTGGGCATGCGTATTTGCACTTCGGACAAAATTCTGATGGATTTCTGTACACACGATAGGACTTTGCACCGTAGGAATTTTGTTGCCGAAAAGTTTGTACGTTTACAGAGCAAATTGTTGTCCGATGAAAACCGAAAAGGTTTGTCCGATGGAGCGTACACACGGTAGGATTTTTTTTGAAAACTTGCTCATTTTGAAGGTAGCAGGTTTTAAAAAAAATTCGACCGTGTGTACTCTCCATCGGACAAACTTTTTCAATTTTCATCGGACAAAAGTTCGCTCTGCAAACGGACAAACCTTTCGGCAACAAAAGTCCTACGGTGCAAAGTCCTATCGTGTGTACAGAAGTCCATCTGACTTTTGTCCAAACACGTACGCTCAGAACTAATGTTAAAATCAACCAACAATGGCAGAAGTTGACCAAAGGGTGGCAGGAAAGAGCAGAAAAGAGCTGAAAAACCACATGATTTTGGGAAAGTTTGCTGAAAGTCCTGCCGTGTGTATGCATACCAAGTTCACAGCGAACGCCCTTCAAACAAAAATCCACGGAAAAGTTTGTTTGAAGTCCGACCGTGTGTATGAGTCTTTAGAGGTGCCTCTCTTCTCTTTTTTACCCTGTAAAAAAATGCTTTAATATACAAGTGCTTTGGATTACAAGCATGTTTCTGGAACGAATAAGGTTTTTCTGGCAAACCAAGGTTTTAACGTAATTAAACAAGTGATTCTTTTAAAATATTATGCATAGGGAGTTCCATCTTTTTTAATTTAAAGTGGAACTTTAGTCAGAAAATTAAGTCCTGCTAGATCACTTCAGGCTGGCCCATTCTGCATGTATAGATATGTAAAACATTAAAAATAAGGCTTAGTACACACGACCGAGAAACTCAACGGGCGAAACACATCGTTTTGCTCGTCGAGTTCCTTGTGAAGCCATCGAGAAACTCGACAAGCCAATTTTCTCCATTCCCGTCAAGGAAATAGAGAACTTGCTTTCTTTTTGGCTCTTCGAGTTTCTCGACAGTTTCCTCAACGAAAATGTACACACGACCGGTTTCCCCGGCAAAAAAAATTCTCCCAGCAAATTTCTTGCTGGTTTTTGCAGAGAAACTCGGTCGTGTGTACGAGGCCTGAGTGTCTATACTGTTTAAAATCCAGTAATACACTGTCTTACCCTGCTCTGCACATGCTCAGTTGCTCTCCATTTTAGGCATTTTTAGGCACTGTTGAGTTTGTAGAGGCTGATCTGCTGACAACCAGGCCCCTTTTACACATATGGATCATTGTCCGTTTTTCATCCATGTGTTGACAAAACAGACATCAATGCATTCCTATGGAAAAACGAATGACAACAGATAATCATCTATTTTCATTAGTTTTCATCCGCTTCCACATCCGTTTTTTTTTTGAACGGATGAAAGCCCTATTTTTGATTTGTTAAAAAAACGAATCATATGAAAAACAGATGTAAACAGACTAATGGTCCGTTGTTGCATCTGTTTTTGCATGAATCTCGGTTCTTTTTGATCAAAGAGATGAACCTCGGTCTGCAAATTTGGTCAGTTTAACCACTTTAATACTAAGCTTTTTTCTGACACGTGTTGCTTACAAGTTAAAATCTGTATTTTCTGCTAGAAAATTACTTAGAACCCCTAAACATTATATATATTTTTATCAGAGACCCTACAGAATGAAATGGCAATCGTTGCAATATTTTATGTCATACTGTATATGCGCAGCAGTCTTTTAAACACAATTTTTGGGGGGAAAATACACTTCGATTAATAAAAAAAAAAAACGGTAAAGTTAGCCCAATTTTTTGTATAATGTGAAAGATGATGTTACGCCGCGAGAATCGTGATCTTCATTCTAAGCAAAAAAATTGTGATTCTCATTTTATCCAGAATCGTGTGGCTCTAATGTAAACCGAAAATGTTACTCAAGTGGTTAAGTAGATGTAGAGAACTGATGTATAAACTAATGTAAACTGATACATTCTTTGAAAAACGTGACTGAATTGATTAAACAAACCGAAGGCGTGTGTGAAAGGGGCCTAAAGCAGAATTAAACCCTCCTGTCCTTTACAGCCAAGGAAACTGCTTCTGTTTAAACTACTGCACATGTGATCAGTTATGACACCAGCCATTTGATGGTCTGGTTGAGGGCACAAGCAAATGTGACAGTTAGCAATCTACACATTCCAGGAAATTAAAGTCGTTAAATTGATGGGTTTAATTCCACTTTATGATTTATACCTCTTTCACACTGGGGCCGCGTAAGCGGTAAAGGCCTGCTAGTTTTAGCAGCGCTTTACCGTCGTTTTAGAGACGCTTTTCAGCTGGTAGCGGGACGCTTTTAACCCCTGCTAGCGGGTGGACAAAGAGTTAAAAGCGCACGTGTTGTGGCACTGCCAAAGTTGCTTTTACAGGTGCTATTTTTAGTGCTAAAACGCCTAAAAAGCGCCCCAGTGTGAAAGTTACTGCATTTTGGGGGCTCTGGGCCTCAGCAAAATGGCAGCCTTTGGCAAGAAGCAAGTTGTTATGGGTAAAGTTCAGCTTTAAGACTTAGTTGTGACATACAGTATAACTCAAAGTCCAAATCAAATCGAAAACAAAGCAAAAGGGCAATCTAAATAATTAAAGACCATTTGTAGAGCTATTTATTATGGTAAAGGATAATGCTTGTATCATTGTATTAAATTGTTTTCAAGTAACTAACTATTAACCAACAATGTTTTTTCTGGTCTATTGCAGGTGTCGTCCTCACATTTGTTAACCGCTTCTGTCATGTCTGCACCAGCAGCACTTGCTGTAGCCAAGTTATTTTGGCCAGAAACAGAGCCTATAAAAATCACTATGAAAAAAGGTCTTCAGTTGGAGAAAGGGTAAGGAGCTTGTCATAGGAAATCATAAGTGCATAACTGAAGCAGATATTCTGAAAACAGAGATTTGACATTATATGGAGTGAGCTCTTTCTCGGATTCAAACCCCCTTGCATACGTTCTCTCTCCCCTGCGTTTGAGAGCTCACTCCTGTGATGGTGGTAAGTGGTGATGACTAGGCCTCACTTAGTAACATCCTTGGAGTACTTAGAAACATCCTGGGAGTATTCCAGTCAGGCTTCATAACGTATGTAAATTACCTACACCTGTAGCAAGGGCTTTATTCTACTTTAGTGAGAGCTACACAGTTTGGGCTAGATTCATAAAGGACATACGACGGCGTATCTTCAGATATGCCGTCATATGTCCGAATGAGCGCAGTCGTATCTATGCGCCTGATTCATAGAATCAATTACGCATAGATTTGGCCTAGATACGAGCAGCGCAAGTCTCCTACGCCATCGTATCTTAGGGTGCATATTTAAGCTGGCCGCTAACGTAGATTTACGCGTAGAATATGCAAATGAGCTAGATACGCCGATTCGGAAATGTACGTCCGCCCGGCGCATTGATTTCCGTCATTTACGTAAGGCTGTTTTCGGAGTAAAGTTACCCCTGCTATATGAGGCGTAGCCAATGTTAAGTATGGACGTCGGGACAGCGTAAATTTTTCCGTCGTTTACGTCGTTTGCGTAAGTCGTACGCGAATAGGGCTGTGCGTAAGTAACGTTCACGTCGAAAGCATTGACTATTTGCGACGTGATTTCGAGCATGCGCACTGGGATACATTCACGGACGGCGCATGCACCGTTCCTTAGGAGCGTCAATTACGTGGGGTCAAGGCTCATTATAATACAACATGCCCACTGCCTGGACAATTTGAATTAGGTGGGCTTACGCCGGCCCATTTACACTACGCCGCCGTAACTTAGGACGCAAGTTCGTTGTGAATACGGTACATGCCTCACTAAGTTACGGCGGCGTAGTGTATCTGAGATACGCTATGCCCGCCTAAAGATAGGCAATTCTATCTGAATCTAGCCCTTTGTTTTTATCTACAAATGCCCCTTATATGCATAGGCAGTTTTGTGGTAAAGGTGAACTGTCCCTTTTTTTTTAGTCTAAACCCTGGCAGTAGTGCTCCATCTAAATGATGTATACTAAAAGATAGAAGATAGAAGATGGGGCACACCAGCAACCATTAATTCACAAGAGTTAACACTTTTATAATTCATCGATAAATACCTTTTTATTGTTTGTTTAAATTGGGTAACCTTTTCTTTTTTTATTTTATTTCTTCAGCACGGTTGGGCTTGGGGCTGGGTTAAGCCGAAGCAGGTCACGTGTCCTGTGATGTCACCTCTGCTTTTTTTGGTCCTTCCCCCAGGCCATGCAAAGTAGAGTGAAGCCGTCAGTCAAGGATCTTATCTGCCCTAAGACAACTTTGAGTAACAGCTCTAGTCTAATTTGCAAGGCCTTAAAATTTATGAGGGACATCACAGAACATGTGACTGGATTTGGTTCAGCCCTGCCTTCAGCCAGAGCATAGAGAAATTTGGGGATTTCATCTATAGTAAGTTGTGCAGCTTACTGTAGATTAAATCCCCCTGATTAATTTCACTATGCCCGGGTTGGGAGCAGGGCTAAACCAGAGCCAGTCAGATGTTAATATGTTGGGGTTGGATCAACTACTTGACTGATGGCTCCAAACCTCTTTGCATGGCTTGGGGGGGAGGGCTTGAAATAGTTGAGGGACATCACAGTACATGTGACCGACTCCGGTTTTGCCCTGCCCCCAACCCAGTCCCAGAGAGATTACCGGTAATTGAGGATTTAGAAGAAGAGGAGCATGCAGTGTTGGTGGCAGTGGCAATATGAGCCTGCTGATTGTTGCCACCACCAACAATTAACCAGGAAGCTACCAAAAAATCTTCTTAATAAAGATATTAGTCCTAAACAAAGGGCACAAAAACATTAAAGCTATTATAGGACCTTTTTTTAAATCTTTCCTTTTTGAATTTGATGACACATTCAGCTAATAAACACATTGAGCCAGATTCAGGTACATTGTCGTATCTTTGTGCCGGCGTAGCGCATCTCATATGCGCTACGCCGACGTAACATTGAGAGGCAAGCTGAGTATTCACAAAGCACTTGCTCCCATATTTACGCCAGCGTAACGTAAATAGGCCGGCATAAGCCCGCCTAATTCAAAGTAGGCAGGTAGTGGGCGTGTTGTATTAAAATGAATTGTGACCCCATGTAAATGCATGGCCGTACGAATGGTGCATGCGCACGCATGCTCAGAATCACGTCGCATATACTCCCTAAGATACGACGGCTCAATACGTACGACGTGAACGTAACTTACGCCCAGCCCCATTCACGTACGACTTACGTAAACGACGTAAAATACGACGGCTGTTCCGACGTTTCGGACGTCCATACCTTAACATGACTTACCCCTGCTTTATGAGGGGTAAACTTACGCCGGACGTACGCCTTACGTAAACAGCGTAGATTACTGCGACGGGCGTAAGTACGTACGTAAATCGGCGTATCTTGCTCATTTACATATTCAACGCGTAAATCAATGGAAGCGCCCCTAGCGGCCAGCGTAAATATGCACCCAAGATACAACGGCGTTGGAGACTAACGTCGGTCGTAGGAAGCCAAAATTCAGGCGTATCTTGTACTGTGAATACGGCACATACTGTAGATACAACGGCGCATCCTAGAACTTACGTGGCGTATCAACAGATACGTCGGCGTAAGTTCTCTCTGAATCTGGCCCATTATTTTAAAGATCAGAATGTTCAGTATGTATCATTTACAGTAAAGTGTAAAAAATCCTCTGAATAATGTATACTCACATCTGGTAATACAGCTAATAAACTGGTGAAAAGGTTACCAGAAAAATAAATATTTGCAACGTATCACCAGCTGTGAAAGTGTAAAAACAAATTCCAAGAGGAACGCGGACTGCAAAACATTTTTGTAGCAGAGTAGGGGATTCCATGAACCACCCTCATTTTTGTTGCAGTCTTTGTCACCTTTGGAGAGCTTCTCTCACTTTCTTTTTGAGTGACAGCATCGTTTTTACGAATGGAAGTGAGGGGAAATCTCCTTGGGGCCTCAGACAGTACAAAAAGTTGACAAGTATTCTAGTCTTTATAGCAATCTATCCAAAACTATGAAAAACATTTTGCCTGGCGTTATAAACAGTAATACTAACCCCTCCTCCCAAACACTTCTCATCTATCAACATTTAAGCCTTAATTTGCTGCACACCCATCTCATCCGTCACTGTAAACCTCTTTGCATTACGCGTCAGAATTCATCATCAGGAAAATCTGTTTTTTATTAAATGTATTTTACATTTTGATGAATACTTGGGAACCTACTGTATGTAAATACTGATATTGGCTTCTTTGCCTTAGGGATGCAAGAAACATTCTGGAAGCTGCAAGTCAAGGAGCTTCTGCATCAATCCCTTTGGTAGCTAATATAGCAGTGAATTTGATGGCTTTCCTCTCACTTCTAGCCTTTTTCAATGCTGCCCTCTCCTGGCTGGGAAATATGTTTGATTATCCACAGTTGAGTTTTGAGGTAAGCATTGTACTATATAAAGAGGTGTAAAGTACAGTTATGAAATCAAAGTGAGTTTATTTAATAAAAGGAAACTATTTTTTTTAAGTGTTTCCTTATAAATTCATTTTACAGATGTCGGTTTAATGTATATAATTGTAACACTATTTTCTAAGGCCCTTCTGGCTTATTATTTCATAGGCAAATATCCCTCATGTATTTTCTTATTAGTAGTAAACAAGCGGCCACAAATGTTTAATGCATTTTTAGTGAATTTTTATTTTTTAAACATAAATTTATTTTAAAGATGTCAGTTATTGTACGTAAAGTGTTACTAAACCCAGGACCCTGCATTCACTATATCTGGTTTCCCACAGTACACAGAACATGGAAATGCAATTATTTTAGCAACTATAAACTGCTAAATACCCTTTCTCATCAGCAATATACTGTATAGCAGTCTTGTGACTTCTGTATGTAAGCATGTAGATGGAGTTTTTAGTCTCCTCTGACCTTCTTATGAGGCTGCAAGACCCCTGACCCTCTGTCTGGACAGTGCGGGTTGGCCCAGTGCTGATCACATGCACTCTCCCAAAGAAAAAAAAACTCTCTAGCAATACACATCAAACTATGCATGTGCAGAGTGACTCCAAGGGCTCTGTCCTATCAGGAGATGGATTCGGGACAGTGTAAGAAGAAGGATCAGAGACAGGACCAAACAACCTTTTTTATACACTTTTTTTGGACCAGTGACATCTATACAGGGATCAATGCTAAAATAGCCACTGATTATTGTATAAATGACACTGGCAGGGAAGGGTTTAACACTAGGGACATCAAGGGGTTAAGTGTTCCCTAGGGATGTGTTTCTAACTGTGGGGGGAGTGGACTGACTGGGAGTAGAGAGAGATCGCTGTTCCTGATTACACTGACAGATCCCCGTTCTAGATCTCTGTGGAGACTAGAGGTTTGAGACCCCTGCACTAGATTTTAGTTAGGGGTATCAGAGTACAAAGTACAAATGTATGCCACAAATTTCAGATAGCTAATCACAATCATGTGCCACTTTGTGTTGATCTATTACATAATATTCCAAAAAATACATTTACGTTTTGGGTTGTAACATGACAAAATGTGGAAAAACTCAGGGGGTATAAATACTTTTTCAAGGCGCTGTAGCTGGTGACTGTCAGTCATTGGCTCCCTGCTCTGCCCCTCCAACGCTCACTGGAGTGCTGGGCTGTGGATTATAAGAATCTGGAAGAGCCCTTTAACAAAGGGGACCCCCATATCCTGGCCCCCCCTATGTGAATTGAAGGAAGTGAAAATACAGGGAGTGCAGAATTATTAGGCAAGTTGTATTTTTGAGGATTAATTTTATTATTGAACAACAACCATGTTCTCAATGAACCCAAAAAACTCATTAATATCAAAGCTGAATATTTTTGGAAGTAGTTTTTAGTTTGTTTTTAGTTTTAGCTATTTTAGGGGGATATCTGTGTGTGCAGGTGACTATTACTGTGCAAAATTATTAGGCAACTTAACAAAAAAAATATATATACCCATTTCAATTATTTATTTTTACCAGTGAAACCAATATAACATCTCAACATTCACAAATATACATTTCTGACATTCAAAAACAAAACAAAAACAAATCAGTGACCAATATAGCCACCTTTCTTTGCAAGGACACTCAAAAGCCTGCCATCCATGGATTCTGTCAGTGTTTTGATCTGTTCACCATCAACATTGCGTGCAGCAGCAACCGCAGCCTCCCAGACACTGTTCAGAGAGGTGTACTGTTTTCCCTCCTTGTAAATCTCACATTTGATGATGGACCACAGGTTCTCAATGGGGTTCAGATCAGGTGAACAAGGAGGCCATGTCATTAGTTTTTCTTCTTTTATACCCTTTCTTGACAGCCACGCTGTGGAGTACTTGGACGCGTGTGATGGAGCATTGTCCTGCATGAAAATCATGTTTTTCTTGAAGGATGCAGACTTCTTCCTGTACCACTGCTTGAAGAAGGTGTCTTCCAGAAACTGGCAGTAGGACTGGGAGTTGAGCTTGACTCCATCCTCAACCCGAAAAGGCCCCACAAGCTCATCTTTGATGATACTAGCCCAAACCAGTACTCTACCTCCACCTTGCTGGCGTCTGAGTCGGACTGGAGCTCTCTGCCCTTTACCAATCCAGCCACGGGCCCATCCATCTGGCCCATCAAGACTCACTCTCATTTCATCAGTCCATAAAACCTTAGAAAAATCATTCTTGAGATATTTCTTGGCCCAGTCTTGACGTTTCAGCTTGTGTGTCTTGTTCAGTGGTGGTCGTCTTTCAGCCTTTCTTACCTTGGCCATGTCTCTGAGTATTGCACACCTTGTGCTTTTGGGCACTCCAGTGATGTTGCAGCTCTGAAATATGGCCAAACTGGTGGCAAGTGGCATCTTGGCAGCTGCACGCTTGACTTTTCTCAGTTCATGGGCAGTTATTTTGCGCCTTGGTTTTTCCACACGCTTCTTGCGACCCTGTTGACTATTTTGAATGAAACGCTTGATTGTTCGATGATCACGCTTCAGAAGCTTTGCAATTTTAAGAGTGCTGCATCCCTCTGCAAGATATCTCACTATTTTTGACTTTTCTGAGCCTGTCAAGTCCTTCTTTTGACCCATTTTGCCAAAGGAAAGGAAGTTGACTAATAATTCTGCACACCTGATATAAGGTGTTGATGTCATTAGACCACACCTCTTCTCATTACAGAGATGCACATCACCTAATATGCTTAATTGGTAGTAGGCTTTCGAGCCTATACAGCTTGGAGTAAGACAACATGCATAAAGAGGATGATGTGATCAAAATACTCATTTGCCTAATAATTCTGCACTCCCTGTAGTTGTAAAAAATACACACACACCAGAGAAAAAAATCCTTTATTAATAAAAAATACATTTAAAAAAATCCAGCGGTGGTAATCTACTCGGTCCCGGCTCCCTGCTCTAATGTTGTCTGTATCCAGCGACGGGTGATCTCCTCTCCGGTCCACCGTTGAGAAGATCGTCCGGGATCCAGAGCAGCATCGCCGGCCTCCTCTCTCCGCCGGACACAGCCCGGCGAATGACGCGGCTGGAGCTTTGACATTTCTTATATTTGTGAGGCGGGGCCACCGTCACGTGACCTCGTCCCCCTCTGACGCACCCTCTGCTACGTCACTGGGGAAGTCCGGGCTTCCCCCATTGCGTCAGAGGGGGCGGGGTCATGTGATGGTGGCCCCGCCTCACAAATTTAAGAAATGTTTGACACTTTGTTTGACACTTTGTGCAGGGACAGTTCTAAGTAAAGGAAACATGCGATATTTCACATGCTAACTTTACACCCCCCCTAGGTATGAAATTTAAAGTAATATTTCACTTTTATTGTTTCACTTTTAGCATTATTAAATTCACTGCTCCGGAAAAAACTGCCATTTTTAAAACTTTTTTTTGCATTGATACATGTCCCCTGGGACAGGACCCGGGTCCCCAAACACTTTTTAGGACAATAACTTGCATATTAGCCTTTAAAATTAGCACTTTAGATTTCTCCCATAGACTTTAACCTCCTGGGCGGTGTTCCCGAGTCTGACTCGGGGTGAGATTTTTGGGCTAGGATCGGTAACCCTGAGTCAGACTCGGGCTTGCCTCGCTGGATGTACAGGGAGTTTTACTTACCTTGTCCCTGGATCCAGCGATGCCACCGCGCTGTGTGAGCGAGTGGGACCTCGCTCGATTCACACAGCGTCCTCCTGTGCCGCCGATCTCCGTTCCCTGCGACGTTACGACGCACGGGGACGGAGAACGGCGCCAAATTTAAAAAGGTAAACAAACACTTTACATACAGTATACTGTAATCTTATAGATTACAGTACTGTATGTAAAAAATACACACCCCCTTGTCCCTAGTGGTCTGCCCAGTGTCCTGCATGTCATTTTATATAATAAAAACCTTTTTTTCTCCCTGCAAACTGTAGATTGTCCATAGCAACCAAAAGTGTCCCTTTATGTCAAAAATAGTTTTAGATCAGCTAGAAAACAGCGATAATAAATTATAATCACTTGCAGAATTGTGCGATAGCGATTTGTGGGGAAATTTGTCATAAAAAAAAAATAATAATGACAACGACAATTCTGCAACTGAGCAAATTTCAGTGATTTTGATTTGATTACATTATTGAATAATTTTTATTATAATTATATTATTATTTGTTATAATTATTTATAGTTATTTATTATATTATAATTTATAATTTTGTTTTTAAAAAAATGTCATACCCGGGATGCCTATTAGAATCTTGTTTGGTCAGATTTAAGTGAGTTATTTCTAAAAATTACAGACCTACAATATAAAACGCCAAATTTCCTTGCAAATAATGGTACCGCTTTCAGCATGTTTTTTCTGAAAGAATCATACCGCCAGGGAGGTTAACAGAGTGTTCCGCGGCTTTTCGAATTTGCCGCGAACTCCCCAAATTGTTCGTTGTTCGCCGAACAGGTGAACAGGCAATGTTCGAGTCGAACATGAGTTTGACTCAAACTCGAAGCTCATCCCTATCCACCACCACCAGGTGTCACTGCTCCACAAGTGCAGACCAATGCTATCTCTAGGTCCACTTCACATACATAGTTCAACAGTCTGGGCCTTTTTTCAACACATCTGCTGCCAACTGCACCATAGTGATTTATAACACCTGCCTTTAGTGTGCCAAATATACTAGTCAAATGGGTACCACCTGCATGCTGAGACAAGTGATTCTTCACCACAAATCTCTGTGAGAAAACTACATCAATGATACAGGTCAACAGCAAAAAGCCTCTTTTTCCTCTTTGTTCCACCCTTTTTGTCATCTCCCTTAAAGGGGTTGTAAAGGTTATTTTTTTATTTTCTAAATAGGTTCCTTTAAGCTAGTGCATTGTTGGTTCACTTACCTTTTCCTTCGATTTCCCTTCTAAATGTTTTTTTTCTTTGTTTGAATTTCTCACTTCCTGTTTCTCCTCAGTAAGCTTTCCACCATCCTCCGAGCGGTGGAAAGTCATTTAGAACAGCTTACTGAACACCTTACTGAGGAGAAACAGGAAGTGAGAAATTCAGACAAAGAAAAAAAACATTTAGAAGGGAAATTGAAGGAAAGGGTAAGTGAACCAACAATGCACTAGCTTAAAGTAACCTATTTAGAATATAAAAACGAACCTTTACAACCCCTTTAACTTCACAAGATTCTCTGTCAGCATCTGCTGAAACATCTGCAGCCTGAAGTTATTGCCGAAGTCTGACAAAGGGGTTTAAGAGGCTTAGCTTACAGCACATCAAGCAGGGAAAAGGGTCAGCATGGGGCCATGTTGAGTAGGGCCAAGAATGGGATTAGACCTTGTCATAAGTCTCCTAACCCCAACCCCCACTCCAGCAGCATCTTTGTTCAAGCAAGTGTCACTTCCCAGCTGCTGGAATGGATGAAAAAAAATTGCCCTCCAACCAACCTCATGCCCAGCATCTTAATCATGGGTCTTCAAACTATGGCCCTCCAGTTGTTCAGGAACTACAATTCCCATCATGCCTAGTCATGTCTGTGAATGTCAGATTTTTACAATGCCTCATGGGATGTGTAGTTCCGCAACAGCTGGAGGGCCGTAGTTTGAGGATCCCTGATCTTAATGGTTGACCACTTACTGTCTACCTTCTGTTTCACAGGTCTATAGTACAGTTAAAGGGGTTGTAAAGGTACAATTTTTTTTTCCTAAATAGCTTCCTTTATCTTAGTGCAGTCCTCTTTCACTTACCTCATCCTTCCATTTTGCTTTTAAATGTCCTTATTTCTCCTGAGAAATCCTCACTTCCTGTCCTTCTGTCTGTAACTCTCCACACAGTAATGCGAAGCTTTCTCACTTTTCTTTCTTTGGTTCTCTTTCCTATATATAGTAAAACAATTTTCGGTCAGTGTATCACAGCTCCTTGTCAACTGCTTGGTATGCGATACACCTGTGCACTGGACCTCAGGGATAGCTATGCTGCACAGGCTGCACCTGCAAAAGCAGGTCATAAATGATTACTTCTACAAATACATAACAGGGACAGGTTTTAGGAATCTGAGGTTCTTTTCATCTCCTCAGTGGCTCCTGATTCAGAATGTGTGTACTATCTTGTCACCATTCAACGTATGGTGAGCTGCAACTATGCACAGATAAACTACACAATTCCTCTGATGTACCTGTTTGAGCACATACTGTGCACACATACTGTGTGTCACTGACTTCAATATAGGGATTTAATTTTGCGTTTTTTAGACTCTACAATAGGTCCATTGAACACCCCATGAATCCCAGACACATTTGCTCATCCCTGCTCAAACATATCTGTAGAATCTCGAATAAAAAAAACATAATTTATGATAATGGATGGAACTACAAACATTTCTTCAAAGGACAGCTTCTATAGAAAAAAGATGGGCTGGCATAGTAAAATAATTTGCTATAATTTCATTAAATGCAATAGTGTACCAGTACCAAAGAATAATCTAACAGACTGTGACTGACCTGTATAGGTCTTTAAATGTAGTTTACGCCTTACAGCAAACTACCATATTATAAAGTTGGGAAATAGGGAGACAAAATTTGAGTCAAGTTGAACATTATTTGATGCAAGTCAGCATGCTTGCATGACCACATGTCCCTGTATTCCCACTGCAGAGCTCAGACATGTGCATGTGAAGACATACAGCGCCATAGCATGTAAACCAGACTGAGGGGATTATAAATGTCAACTTCTTTGTAAAAGTCTCTTTTTCAATTTGTTAATCTGTTCTAAATCATTTATCAATTGGAGACTTGCTCTTATATTCAAAAGGTAGTTATTTTAATGGCCTTATCGGAAGGAAAAAAGCTAACATGTTTTTGGTCCTAGCAAACCCAAGTAATTTCTGGTAATTTATAGCAAACTCTAGAGCAAGGTCTACTTATGTTTATTTGTATTTTTCACTGTTAGCATAAATGTTTCAGCATTTCTATTTTCTAACCTCGTACTTTCAATTATGCTAGCTTTGTTATTTTTTATAACATTGTCCTTATTGATCAGGTAATATGCTCCTATATCTTCATGCCATTCTCCTTCATGATGGGTGTGGATTGGGAGGACAGCTTCATAGTTGGCAAACTTCTAGGATACAAGACATTTTTTAATGAATTTGTTGCATATGAATACCTTGCTGGACTGATTACCAAAAGGAAGAACAATGGACCGCTATTCATTGATGGAGTGAAGCAGTATATGTCGGTAAGTGGGATCGTTCTATAATTTTTAATTAATGTAATAAGAGCGTGTTGCCATATTTATAAATTTAACTTATGTTCAATACTACTATACTGATTAGCAATATGTAAGCATACAGATAGCCATCCACCTAAAGCAGGGGTGTCAAACTGGCGGCCCTCCAGCTGTTCCGAAACTACAAGTCCCATCATGCCTCTGCAAGTCATGCTTGTAACTGTTAGCCTTGCAATGCCTCATGGGACTTGTAGTTTTGCAACAGCTGGAGGGCAGCCAGTTGACCTAAAGGGTGCTTGAAGGTAAAAAATTGGCTGTCCCGGGACTCTCCTCACTGACTGCTGTCAATCACAGCAAGTGAGCCAATGAGGAGAGAGTGGTGGGAGGGGGCTGAGCCGCGGCTCTATGTATCTTATGGGCGCATAGAACAGCTGCTCAGGAGTGTGCGCGCAGCGGTGCCCTTGGACAAGTGGCTTTCTCTGGGGGCAATGCTCGAGGGGAAGGATCCAGGAGCACCGAAAGGGCACCTGAAAAGAGGATCCAAGCTTATCTGTGCAAAACCACTACACAGGGCAGTTAAGTATAACATTAACATTATTTTAAAAAAAACTAACAAAACACAAAGCTTTAATTATCAAGTAATAAGGATCATATTTTTATTTAGCATTTTATAATCTTTCCATATATAGCCACAATATCACATTTAAATCAAAAGTTTGATTGTATAGAAAATATAGTAAAAATCAATGTACCGTGTATACTCGAGTATAAGCCGACCCGAATATAAGCCGAGGCACCTAATTTTACCACAGAAAACTGGGAAAACTTATTGACTCGAGTATAAGCCTAGGGTGTCCATCTGCATGCCTCACTTTGCCTCACTGTGTCCATGTGCATGCCTCACTGTGTCCATGCCTCACTGTTCCCATGCCTCACTGTGCCCATGCCTCACTGTGCCCATGCACCGGGTACCGGGTCCCCAAAGTCCGGGAGATCAGGCGCAAAAAGGTGACTCGAGTATAAGCTGAGGGGGGGCATTTTCAGCACAAAAAAAATGTGCTGAAAAACTTGGCTTATACTTGAGTATATACAGTATCTTCTTCTAGAAACATACATGTTTCCAGGTATTATTTTGTTAGCAGGCTATTGATAGAGTGTTATATGTTTTTTGACACATGTTCTCTTATTTGTAATAGGTTAGATCAGAAACTATTGCAACATATGCCTTATGTGGATTTGCAAATTTTGGCTCTTTGGGAATAACAATTGGAGGACTAAGTATGTATTCAAGTTTTCTGTTTTAAACATGGAAAAAATTACATGTTGGATCTGTTTAACCTCCCTGGCGGTATGATTCTTTCTGAAAAAACATGCTGAAAGCGGTACCATTATTTGTAAGGAAATTTGGTGTTTTATACTGTAGGCCTGTGATTTTTAGGAATAACTCACTTAAATCTGACCAAACAAGGATCTAATAGGCATCCCGGGTATGACATTTTTTTTAAAACAAAATTTTAAATTATAATATAATAAATAATTATAAATAATTATAGCAAGTAATAATATAATTAGAATAAAAATTATTCAATAATGTAATCAAATCAAAATCACTGAAATTTGCTCAGTTGCAGAATTGTTGCTGTCATTATTTATTTATTTTAATGACGAATTTCCCCGCAAATCGCTATCGCACAATTCTGCAAGTGATTATAATTTATTATCGCTGTTTTCTAGCTGATCTAAAACCATTTTTGACATAAAGGGACACTTTTGGTTGCTATGGACAATCTACAGTTTTCAGGCAGAAAGAAAGGTTTTTATTATATAAAATAACCTTTTAGGACACTGGGCAGACCACTAGGGACAAGGGGGGTGTGTTTTTTTTTTACATACAGTACTGTAATCTATAAGATTACAGTATACTGTATGTATAGTGTTTGTTTACTTTTTTGAATTTGGCGCCGATCTCCGCTCCCGTGCGTCGTAACGTCGCAGGGAACGAAGATCGGCGGCACAGGAGGACGCTGTGTGAATCGAGCGGGGCCCCGCTCGCTCACACAGCGCGGTGACATCGCTGGATCCAGGACAAGGTAAGCCAGCGCACGCTGCAGGCTCTGCATATCTACCCCGAGCGTGACTCGGGGTTACCGATTTTGGTAGAAAAAATCAACCCCGAGTCACGCTCGGGGATACCGCCAGGAGGGTTAAAGAAGGATGAAAAAATAGGCATTAACAATGCCCCATCGTATTTAAATTAGTGAACTTGCTTTCTATGTACTTGCTCACCTAATGCAAACTCCAAATGAGACTAAAGTTAAATGAATAGGATCACAAAATATGATGGAATTTCAAAGTATTCATGTTGATATCATTTTCTATTACTAGGTATTTCTGGATTAGATAATTAATTCAGTTTCTAATGCAACTATTCAACTAACACATGCTATCATATGAACAATTAGATACACCCCATTGAAATTGTTGACTTTTTTAACATATCTGAACAGGACAACATTGAATCCTCATTCAAACAGTGCCTACAGATAGAGGTGATATTCTTCAATAAGAACACAAGACAAAAATTGCCTATTCAGTCATTTATTTAACAAAAATCTTAATAGCTGTAATAGTTTGCTGTGAAAATAAGTATTCCCTTGGCATCAAAAGCTGATATTGACGTCTGTTGCAGAAATTACTTTATGAAGGCATTTTGTATAACTGCCCATAAATATGACAAAAACACAGAGGGGCAGATCCTCGTACAGCGGCGCATTTATGCGCTGGGCGTAGCATATCTAAGATCCACTACGCCGCCGTAATTATATATTTTTTTTAATCCTGAAGAATCTGCGCCGTAAGTTACGGCGGCGTAGTGTATCTTTGCCGGCGTAATGGCACCTAATTCAAATGGATGTAATGGGGACGTGGTTTATGTAAATACGTCGTGACCCGACGTAAACAACGTTTTTTTTTAACTGCGCATGCGCCGTCCGTGGGGGTATCCCAGTGCGCATGCTCGAAATTAAACCGGAACCAGCCAATGCTTACGACGGTGAATTCATTCTACGCAAATTCCTATTTGCGAACGACTTACACAAACAACATAAAAATTCAAAATTGTGCGCGGGAATGGCGGCCATATTTAACATTGAGTACGCCTCATAACAGCAGCTTTAACTATACACCGGAAAAAGCCAAACGAAAACGACGTAAAAAAATGTGCCGGCCAGACGTACGTTCGTGGATCGCCGTAAATAGCTAATTTGCATACTCGACGCGGATTTCGACGGAAACGCCACCTAGCGGCTGCAGAAAAATTGCATCTAAGATCCGACGGTGTACTAAGACGTACGCCTGTCGGATTGATCCCAGATGCCGTCGTATCTTGTTTTGTGGATACAAAACAAAGATACAACGCGGAAAATTTAAAATTACGCCGGCGTATCAAGAGATACGCCGGCGTAATGCTTTTGTGGATCTGCCCCAGTGACTTTTTTGACAACTTCTCCATGAAAGATTACCATGCAACTTCAGAAGAAGAAGAAGACCAAGCAACTATACTTGCAAGATGTTTGTTGGTTTTTTTGCATAGTCTGTTTCAACAATTTCTACAACATTTTAATGGGAATTAAATCAGGATTATGACTAGACATGTCTATAACCCTTTGTTTCCTCTTTGAGACAATCCTTGGTGAATTTGCTAGTGTGCTTCAGATTATTATCATGTTAAAGGGCTCATTTAAGCATCAGCTTTTGGATAGACGACCTCACATTCTCATCAAGCACCCTTTGAAGCCTTGAATCAGCAAAGCAACCCCAAAACATAACATTCCCACCACCATGCTTCACAGTTCTTATGTGGTTCTCCTCTTGAAATACTGTCTTTGGTTTGTGGCAAAGATGTCTACTGTTATGTTGTCCAACAAATCTATCTTTGTTTGATTAGTCTTCAGCACATTGTTCCAGAAGGCCTGGTGTTTGCTTAAAAGCTCAATAGATAACTGTAATCATGCTCTTTTTGGACAGCAATGGCTTTTTCCTAACACACTTCTCATTGAATTGGTGCAGTCTCATTCTGCTTGTAGATGCATGCACTTTAACCCCAACTGCTGCAAGAGGTACCTGAAAACCTGCCCTCTCCTTCCAATGCAATTTTAAGGAGACTTATTTTAGCATTAAAATAGCCAGCTCTTGGGTTGAATTTTCTGGTCCAGCCAGTCCTGGACAAATTAGCAGTTGTTGGAAACCTTTATCACCTGTAGTTTATTTATCTTAGGCTGGCCATACACGGTTTGAATCTCAGACGGTACGATTTTCGCTAGAGACTGCTATAGCCGCTAGGGATAATCACTGTCTTCTCCCGGCAAGGAATGGCTTCTCTGACACACACCCCCACCCTCCACCACCACTGGGAGCAGACTATAGCTGGGCAGGAGAGATTCCCCCGTCAACACTTTCTGTGTTGATGGGGGAACCATGCTAATTTCTTTCCTGCAACCCATGGTTGCAGGAAATAAATATGCACTGTGTATTCCCTTACAGTGGAATTATTAATTTCAAATCATATGGCAACCTTTTTAAATCCCTTGCCAGATGCATATTCATCCACTTTTTTTTATGAGGATCTTAGAGAGTGCTATTGATCTTGGCACGATAACAACACAAATATCAATCAAAAAAGATAACATCAAACCCTTGATGCCTTAGTTAGAAATAACTAGGTTCTAATAGAACCAAAGGAGGTTCTAATCTGGGCACCTAATCTTGAACCCCGGATTGTAATTTCATGAATTTTATGGTAAAAATAGGAGTGTATTTACTTATTCCATATGACAAGTCTGTGTTTTTGGTCAATTAAATCATAAAAATAAATATACCACATAAATTGTATGTGTTATTTGGTCAAGTATATCACCTTTATCCAATTAACTCAAAATGTAATGTTTGTCCATTTAATTATGTGGAAAAAGTCAACAGTTTCCATGGAGTATACATTTTATTTTTCACATGATCTGTCTATACATCAGCAGGTCTGTTCTTATTTTGATGTTTATGTCGTTTGCATCTATGTTTTGCTTTTTTTTCTTGTTTTAAGGCATATGCTGTGAAACTAAGATTACAAGTTGTGGTTTGAATATTTTGAAATACTACACTATGTGATAATGTTTATTTAACCTTAGTCTCCTTTGGAGCTTGAACTTGATTGGGAAACTTAAAGGAGCAGAGGGGTTTGAATAAAAGGTACAGAGTATTTAAAGCGGAGTTCCAGGCTTTTTATGTTTATTAAAAGTCAGCAGCTATAAAAAGTGCGCTCCCGGAGTGGAAAGGCGATCTTCTGGGACCTGTCACGTGTCCCAGGAGATTGACTAGAGGAAGGGGCTGCCTAGGTGGTAAGGAGGAGTCACCTAGGCAGCCCGTAGGCGGAAGGAGAAAGTGGAACAGGAAGTCCCACTCCTAACGAAGCCCCCACCCCCCAAAAAATAAAATTACATGCCAGATGTGGCATGTAAAGGGGCGAGGAGTGCTTAAACTGGAAGTTCCACTTTTGGGTTTCTGTGTCTTTTGCATTGGGAATATAAAAAGGTCATAGTGCCTTATGGCCCAGCAATGCAGTATATGTACACATATTCTGTGATGTTTTTAAACTGATGCAATAAATAAATAGGTTTTATTGTTATTTCATGAGTGTTGATCCTCTATCATACCTTTGGCATTTTCTTTACAATGGCTAACAACTAAACAGAACAGGACACATCAGCCAAAATTATATTCCAGCTTGTTGGAAGTTCATTTTCTGCAGGCAGCCATTTTTTACTATACAAATGATTGTTTACCGTACAGAGCAATTTGTGTGCACAACACTTCTACTATTAGTCAAAGAGCTAATATTTAGAAACAATGATAAGTGTAAAAAAATCCTATAAAATTAAACAATTTCAAAGTGACTCTAGCCTAAAGGCCAATTTACATCACAGTACTTGTGAGCATGACTTGCAGCCCAATTGTTTAGTATTTGGACATGTAATACATCAAATGTCATATTGCTTGATATTATTTATTTGTTTCATGTTGGCTTTGCTTATGTGTTTTAGGCTCCATGGCCCCCAGCAGAAAAGGTGACATTGCCGCAGGTGCTATCAGAGCTATGATCGCTGGTACAGTGGCTTGCTTTATGACGGCTTGTATTGCAGGTACTATCTAAAAGAAGAATTCTGCACTAAACAAAACAAAGCCTTGAAGTTTATATTGGATAGTATATCCAGGTCTACAATTTACAATTTTTACTCTGTTTCTGACGCTAGAAGGTTGATTAGAATATTGCATGGGGGCACTTAGCACTCTGTAAGTTCTGATGGGGGCAGGGTTGCCAACCTCCCGCAGCATTTTTTACTGACAAAACATGAAAAATGTACTGGCGGAGCACATTTTTTACTGACAGCCTGAGAAAATACAGAACTCCTATTGAAAACTAACACAGTGAATATTTGAACAGTATAAACATGATATGGAAACACTGACAATACCTATAACAAAGTAATTTGCTTTATTTACATTTAAAAAGTCAATACACCATGAAATTATCAGCCCATGCCCTCATATTTACTGCCAGTTGTAAAAAAAAAATGATTTTTACAAACTTTCAGTAAATTTACTGGCGGTTGGCAAATCTGGATGGGGGTCATCTTGGAGTTTACACAGGGCTTCTTCTAGTCATGAGTGAAATGGTTGGCAAGAGATGGAAAGGTAGGTATACCATGCTACAGGGGCTGTCTTTAACGTTAACAGTTTCAATTTCAGTGGAAACATGTTTACCCTTAGTTAATTCTATTTAAATTGTAGGATGTTTTCAAGTTTGTAAACTGAGGTTTTATATTTTTAGTTTTTTTGCATAAAATCTTTATCACTTGCATTTACACACATGGGACTTTAATGACATCCCAGTCTTCGTCCGTAGGGTTCAATATTGAGTTGGCCCACCCTTTGCAGCTAAAACAGCTTCAACTCTTCTGGACAGGCTGTCCACAAGGTTTAGGAGTATCTATGGGATTGTTTGACCATTCTTTCAGAAGCGCATTTGTGAGGTCAGGCACTGATGTTGGACAAGAAGGCCTGGCTCACAGTCTCTGCTCTAATTCATCCCAAAGGTGTTCTATCAGGTTGAGGCCAGTCAAGTTCCTCCATCCCAAATGTGCTCATCTATGTTTTTATGGAACTTTCTTTGTGCACTGGTCCAAATCATTTGGTGGAGGGGGGAGATTAGGGTGTGGGGTTATTTTTCAGGGGTTGGGCTTGGCCCCTTAGTTCCAGTGAAGGAAACACTTAAGGTGTCAACATACCAAGACTTTTTGGAGAATTTCACGCCTGTTTGTGGGAACAGTTTGGGGATGGCCCCTTCCTGTTCCAACATGACTGCACACCAGTGCACAAAAAAAGGTCCATAAAGATATGGATGAGCGAGTTTGGGGTGGAGGAACTTTACTGGCCAGCACAGAGTCCTGACATCAACCTGATATAACACCTTTGGGATGAATTCATGAATTAGACTGGAGACTGCGAGCCAGACCTTCTGGTCCAACATCAGTGCCTGTCCTCACAAATGCACTTCTGGAAGAACAGTCAAACATTCCCATAGACACACTCCTAAACCTTGTGGACAGATTTCCCAGAAGAGTTGAAGCTGTTATAGATGCAAAGGGTGGGCCAACTCAATATTGTAAAGAAATAAGTGAAGTTCTACAGCGCTACTAAGAATTAATTAATTATACCACATAACCAATAATTAAATGATAAAGCTGCAATTATAACGGTGAACTAAACCAAACAAAAATATATATATATATATATATAATAATGCGCTAGATCAACTGATCATATGAAGTGTCAACACACCAGTGATTACTAGAGGAGAAAACAAAAAATATTCAAAGAAATTGAGTTCCACAATTCATTGATATATAGTCCCTTAATGCTGCAATCCTAGGACAGCTCAGCAACACCTTCCCGGACCACACATACACAGTGTATGGGTTCAGCAACTTGATGATTTGTATCAAACAAACTGGTCAGGTCAGAGTGTGCTTTCCACCAGATATTCAATGCTTAGATATGCAGGGAAAAAAGAAAAGAGAAAGACCAATAGTGTGATACCGTATGATGGAATACTGGCGTCTCACAGTACACAGAATATCACTCACGAATCCTCAATGGTAATAAGGCTGCAACGTATGTGCGTGTGTGCTGCTCAGCTTGTCAGGCTCCTCATCCGGCACCTCCGTGCGTCCCGTCACTCAAGCTCCTCCCCAACTCAATATTGAACCCTATAGACTAATACTGGGATGCCATTAAAGTTCATATGCATGTAAAAGCAGGCATCCCAATACTTTTGACAATATAGTGTAGCATTTGAAAAGCATGATGGGTTTTCTGTAGAGAAAGCCCCACCCTCAGTATCTTTTTGCTTTCTGGCACTCTCTTATCTAATAGATGAGACATTGCCAAATAGGAGCACTAATCAATGTTACTGTACAAGGGGTTAGGAAATAGAGGTCCATTTTGCATATAAAACTAAAACACACTTAGGCTGGCTTCACACCTTTGTGCTGCAATAATGCATGCATTACCACATTGTATGGCACTGCAGCATGCACCCAACACACTAATAAAACAGACCTGTGTTGCAGCTCACTGCAACACAGGGTAACCCACTGCTGTGTATTGCAGTGCACTGCGTTAGTGACAAAAGGGTCAAGTCCAGTTTTCGATGTTCTGGGGTAGCTCAGTAGATTGCTTTAAAAAAGGCTTGTATTCTTTCCTAAATGTACATAATATAACTGTAAACTAACAGTTGATCCAGGGAATATCCAATTGCCTCTCTGGGGATCAGGAAGAAATGTTTTATTGATGTTAGTTGAAAGTGGATAAACAGTGGTTAATAATATTTGCATTTATGGGTGGAGGCACACAAAGAGTTACAAAGGTTTTTAGTGTGATTACAAGGATAATGTCCAGTGCGACTTCATGCAGGTTCACATGCGATTCAGGTGTGATTCCAATATAATGTGGATGCAGTTGTGATTCCCTCCATCCCCGCTCTCTGGAAATCAGCTCAGAAAGACTATAGCCTGCTAGAAATCACACTGGAATTGCATAGTCTTTGAGCACCCATGTGTTTTCTATGCAGTTTCCATCAGACTCTATGGAGATGAAAATCACATACACCACACCATAGTCAGGACTATTCTGGAACACATAGGAAATTGCATTAGTGGGAACCGGGGCTTTGTGATCTCCAAGAAAAGGATTTTACAATAGGTCAAAAATCCTATTTTTCCATCTATATGTATACAAAGTTTTATTAGCTGTTATCCTATTATAATTTTTCTGACATTTGCAGGAATATTATCTCCACCAGTAGCACAAGGATCATGTTTGGATATATTAGAAAATTCCTTCCTCAATTCCACAGCTTTGCCTGCTAGCTCACCAGAAATAATTGACTGCTGCTTGACTTTATATGAACAGTAAGTATGTGAAATTATTTAGATAACACTTGCTTTCCACAATGATAAGGATGCTTGTCTTCTCAGGCAAACAGTGATTGTTATCAGTGAAGAAACACAGGGAAGTAAAAATAAAAATGTTGTTGAAAAATTACGTAGGTAAAGACTGTGTTCATAAAGGTCATTCTTTCCATTTCAGCATTACAAATGTTGAGTCAAATGATGTCTTGTATAAGCTTTTAGAGGGTAGATGCTCCCAGAATATGGATTTCTGCCTACCCGTAGTGATTATAAAAAATTTATGGTGGCGTCGCATAGGGGGAGATTTACTAAAACTGATGGATACAGAATCTGGTGCAGCTGCACATAGTAACCAATCAGCTTCTAACTTCAGCTTGTTCAATTAAGCTTTGAAAATGAGCCCCTCTTCACATTGGCGCGATTTGACATGTCAAATTGCATGCCAAATCGCAGCCTATTGCTGGCAACGGCACTGTCGCAATCGGTGCAACGCTGACTTTGCAGCGTCACCCCGATTTCCAAAAGCAGTTCCTGCACTACTTTTGGAGACTTCAGGGGCAATTTCAATAGACATCTGTGCATGAACCTGCACAGATGTCTTTCAGCCCCCCCCCCCCCCCCTGAACTCACACTGAAATGCGGGTTTGAAATCGTGCAGGTTCAGCTGAACTTGCACGATTTCAAACCAGCGTTCAGTGTGAACGAGGGATAAAAATTAGACGCTGATTGGTTACTATGCACAGCTGTACCAGATTATATGTGCATTAGCTTTAGTACTGTAAATCCCCCTATATTGTCAAGAAATCATAGCAGTGGAATCTCTAAAAGAAATACATATAGTATGTTTTGGTGGTAATAATCCACCTTTCTCATGCTTGGCTAGCATTTTAGCTTCATTTGACATGCTCACTTATTTAGAATTATAGTATTTACGTTTGGGATCATGATATAAAAGTTTAAGCACACAACACAACAAGGAAATGCATGATGACTACTACATGCAGAGTTGCTCAAAGTCTATGTATGACCAGGGTCACATTATTGAACTGTGGTAATGCAATATTGCACACATTATCACACATGTTATAACACTGGGCAGTACTGAATTATGCCTACACAAGTGCATTGCATAAATGGTACCTCTACACATTTAGGTAATGCACCTGCCCATTGCCACAAAACAAGTGTCAACTACAAAACTGGATACGCCGGCGTATCTACTGATACGCCGTCGTATCCCTGTTTCTATCTATGGAACTGATCCACAGAATCAGTTTACCATAGATAGGTAGAAGATCCGACATGTGTAATTGAATTACACTGTCGGATCTTAAGGATGCAATTCTAGGCCGGCCGCTAGGTGGCGAGGCCATTGCGGCCAGCCTAGAATATGCAAATGAACACTTACGGCGATCCACGAACGTTCCGACGGGCCCGTCGCGCTAAATCTACGTTGTTTACGTCGAGTTACGCCGCGTAAAAATAGGGCTGAGTCCTATTTGACTAAGCCTTATTAAGTATGGCCGTCGTTCCCGCGTCAAAATTTTCAACTCTACGTCGTTTGCGTAAGACGTTCGTGAATGGCGCTGGATGCCATTTACGTTAACGTCTAAGCAAATGACGTCGGAGCGACGTCAGCGCAATGCACGTCGGGTAAGTTACCCGACGGAGCATGCGCAGTACGTCCGGCGCGGGAGCGCGCCTAATTTAAATGGGAATCGCCCATTTGTATTAGGAACGCCTTGCGCCGGACAGAGTTAAGTTACACCGCCGCAAATTTCCAGGTAAGTGCTTTGTGGATCGGCACCTAACTTGGGAGATTTGCGGCAGTGTAACTTAACTCTGAAAAGTTAAGTTGCGCTCGGCGGCTGTGGATCTGGCCCTTAGAATCTGGTAAGGTGCACAGTGTGATGTTTGTTGAAAGTGGATAAACAGTGGTTATGAATATTTAAATTTATGGGCGGAGGCACACAAAGAGTGGAGACATTTTTTTTCTCTGCTTTTGAACTTAAAGTGATTGTAAAGTCTTGTTTTATTTTCAATAAATATAACAAACATGTTATACTTACCTGATCTGTGCAATGGATTTGCACAGGGCAGCCTGGATCTCCCTCTTCGCTGCTCCTGGACTCTCCCTCCTGTTGCGTGCCCCCACAGCAAGCAGCTTGCTATGGGAGCATCCAAACCGAGTCCCAGCTCTGTGTGTCCATTCAGACACAGAGCTGAGGCCTGGCCCTGTCCCCTCTCTCTCTTGATTGGCCCCGTTGCTGTATCTCAGTCAATAAGGAGGGAGAGTCTCGGATGGCTGAGACACTCGTGGACATCGCTGGACAGAGATGGGGCTCAGGTAAGTATTAGGGGGGCTGCTGTGCACAGAAGGCTTTTTATCTTAATGCATAGAATGCATTAAGATAAAAA
This sequence comes from Rana temporaria, assembly GCF_905171775.1. Lineage (NCBI taxonomy): Eukaryota > Metazoa > Chordata > Amphibia > Anura > Ranidae > Rana > Rana temporaria. The sequence goes on from NC_053489.1 coordinate 272,534,643, forward strand.
AAACCTTCTGACTTTACAACTCCTTTAACTACTTTGGACCTACTGGATGTTTAAGAAGGACATTATATAATTTTTACTCATGTTTTATGAATATTTATCATGGACGTATGTGTTAGGATGGACGTTTTATTTTAAGCAATAATAGCCACTATTTTTGTTATATTTCAGAGTTTCTAACCTACGCTTATCCTACTTAAATCTAACAAAATATTTTGGTTGGCTTTCATGTTTTTTAAATTAGAAATAATGACATAAGAACTCGCTAATTTTATTGCCTTTTTCATTTTTAGGGTGGCTATCAATGGTCTATCAAATATCACCATTGCACAGAACTACAGTATGGCTTCACTGTCTGGTTGCTGTCAACTAGTAGCTGCACCGTCCTTTAACTGTTCCTCGTTTGCATAGACTGACTAATAAAATATTCCTATATCAATGCACATTCTTCTTGCATGTATACAAATGTTAACATCATGATTTGAACTTCATTTTTAATGTAATATTTTTATTACTTGCAACAGTTGTATATATATTTTTATACTGAAATTTGTATTTCCTAAGTAGAGTCCATATTAGAATTTTGTGAACTTGTACCTTTTATTGAAATATCAAAACGAACTTGAAATATGTCAGTGTTATTTATATGTCATAAATAGTACAATAAAATCAACAAAGATCTCTATTTTCCTATTGATATGTAATATTTATTAAACCATTTATAGTTTACACAGTGCTTGAAATTTCCCCAAATGTATTAAAGCGGAGTTCCACCCAAAAGTGGAACTTTTGCTTATTCGTCTCCTCCCCCCTCCGGTGCCACATTTGCCACTTCTGGAGACGGCATCGCAGCAAAGCTCGGCCCCCCTCCTCTTTCCTCCGCTGCCGGGCCAATTAGAAAGAGCAGCACGCTTTGCGCATGTACAGTAGGGAACCGGCTGTGAAGCCAAAAGGCTTCACTGCCCAGTTCCCTTACTGCCAATGGCGGTGGCTGCACCCAACAATCAATCTGAAGATCGGCTGTGGTGCCGAGATCACAAGCTCCCTGGACAGTTAAGTGTCCATATATTAAAAGTCAACAGCTGCAGTATTTGTAGCTGCTGACTCTTAATTTTTCGTGGGGCAGGTGGACCTCAGCTTTAGAGAGAATAGCTGACGCAGTCCTTTGGGCAGAGCCCTAATCACAAAAGATTTGCACTTCAAAGAAATGAAAAGAAAAAATCATAGGTGCATATCATAAGTTTAAACAAAAGAAAAAAATGTGCAAAGGTGCAATACATTTAAATTTAAATAGATTTAAAGCTGCAAACACATACGAGATAGTATCCCTCCCACTAAACGTGTATCTAAAAAAAGTTCTGCGCTAAAATCAAACATACATATAAAGTGTTGCATTAAGACCAAAATTCATCAAAAGACATTTAATCGTGATAAAATTCCTTAAAAAAACAAATAAATATTAAGTAGTCCATAAAAAAGTCCTAATGTGCAAATCCAGTAAATCCATGTTAAAGTGCTTCTTTAAATGAATTCAATACCAACAGCCACCATCACCAAGTGTGTTGAGAAAGTGCCTGTTTACCAAATGGACATGACCCCCTTTCTCAAGAGAAGTCATGTACCGCATATATGGTCACTCCAAGGCTGTCACTCTATGGCCCCGTACACACGGCCGAGGAACTCGACGTGCCAAACACATCGAGTTCCTCGGCCAGTTCAGCACTGAAGCCGCCGAGGAGCTCGGCGGGGCGAGAGCTCCCATAGAACAACGAGGAAATAGAGAACATGTTCTCTATTTCCTCGCCGAGCTCCTCGTCGGCTTCCTCGGCCGAAAGTGTACACACGGCCGGGTTTCTCGGCAGAATTCAGCCAGAAACTCGGTCGGAAGCTGCATTCTGCCGAGGAAACTGGTCGTGTGTACGGGGCCTCAGACTCCAATGCACCCTGATCATCCAGATTCCACCACTGAACATGTCAACCAAGACTCAAGATATGGTTAACCATGTGAAGAAAGAAAAAATACGCCTCTCCGTGTAATAAAAGATTGATACCTTATTTATTTAATAGATAGAGATACACACACAGAAATAAAATAAACATGGCAAATAACATGTACTCAGACTAGTCAGGAGTGGTAAGTGGGGTACCCCAAGGCTCTTTCTTGGGACAAATTCAGTTGAATTTATTCATAAATGATGTAGAGGATGGGATAAATACCTCAATCTCTAGCTGTTTTTGTTTTTGCGAGTGACAAAAAACTAATCAGGGCAATAACTTCACATCAGGATATAGAAATTTTACAAAAAAACCTGAACAAAATAATGGAGTGGGCAACTACATGGCTGTTGGAGGAGCAAACATGGCTTAAGGTCATATAGGTGGATTCAGATAGAGTTAGGCCGGCGTATCAGTAGATACGCAGACCTAACTCGGAATCTGCGCCAACCTAAGTTTAAGTGTATTCTCAAACTGAGATACACTCAAACCTATCTAAGATACGATGGCTAGCGCCGTCGTATCTTAGGGTGCAATATTTAGCCTGGCCGCTAGGTGGCGCTTCCATTGCGCTCGGCGTAGAATATATAAATCACTAGATACGCCTATTCACGAACGTACCCGCACCCCTCGCAGTAAAGATACGCCGTTTACCTAAGGCATTTTCAGTCGTAAAGTTATTCCATCAAATAGCTTGAAATAATTTGAAAATTTTACGTCGTTTGCGTAAGTCGTCCGTGAATAGGGCTGGACGTAATTTACGTCCACGTCGAAACCAATACGTCCTTGCGGCGTACTTTGCCGCAATGCACACTGGGATATGTACATGGACGGCGCATGCGCCGTTCGTAAAAAACGTCAATCACGTCAGGTCACCCCCCATTGACATAAAACACGCCCCCTCAGCCTAATTTGAATTAGGCGCGCTTACGCCGGCCGCATTCACGCTACACCGCCGTAACTTAGCAGGCAAGTACTTTGTTAATACAGTACTTGCCTAGCTAACTTACGGCGGCGTAGTGTAAATACGATACGTTACGCCCCCGCAAAGATGCGGCGGGCTACATGAATCCAGCTATTAGTTTGTCTCCAGGCCAACCTGAGTGGCTATAAGCTTCAAAGAGAGGAGAAGGAATTATCTGGCAGTATCTGATTGGACAGGCAAAAGTGGGTGGTTATGGGTGAGAGGAATGAATGTTAAAAGCATACACCGAAGAGTAAGCCTTCCCTTGTCCACTTTTGCTTCTTGGCATGCTCATGTGAGCTTTAGGCTCATTGGGCCAGATTCACATAGAATTGCCCTGGCGCAGCGTATCAGAGATACGCTACGCCGCCGTATCTTACCTGGCTCTAAGTCGAATCCAGGAAGATTTCGCGCCGTAAGTTACGGCGGCGTAGTGTATCTCTCGGCGCGTATTTCAAATTGGGCGGGTAGGGGGCGTGATTAATTTAAATGAAGCGTGTCCCCACGCCGATTGAAATGCGCATGCTCCGTTTCGAAATTTCCCGCCGTGCTTTGCGCGAAATGACGTCAACGTCATTTTTTGAACTTAGACGTGAGTTACGTCCTTTCCTATTCATTGTCGACTTACGCCAAAAAAATTAAAAATTAAATATTCAACGCCATACTTTAACATGGCAAGTCTATCTATACGCCACGAAATAGCAGCTTTAACTATACGCCGGGAAAAGGCGACTAGCAACGACGTAAGAGAATGCGACGGCCGCGCGTACCTTCGTGGATCGACGGAAAAAGCTAATTAGCATACCCGACGCGGAAAACGGCGCGAACTCCACCCAGCGGGCGCCGAAGTATTGCACCTACGATCCGAAGGCGTACGAAGCCGTACGCCTGTCGGATCGAAGCCAGAAGCCGTCGTATCTTGGTTTGAGGATTCAAACTAAAGATACGACGCGGGGAATTTGAAAGTACGCCGGTGTATCAGTAGATACGCCGGCGTACTTGCTCTGTGAATCTGGCCCATTGTCGTTTGCTATCCAGAACCAGCTGATGAAACCATGTGTGATAAGTATCTTTGAATTTCTTTTGTATATAAATACATTCTGCTGTTTTAATGTGTGAAGTTGGAATATCCCTAATTTCTTGGGAATAAACAAAAGATGTTAATTTTACCAGCAGCAGTGTGTGTGTCTTAATAGACTAGCTAATTATAGGCGTAGACCAATCAATCCATTCATGCAATAGAGAGGGAATGCGTAAACATCTTTCGGGATAATAATTTAGTTTATATTTATTAGCCTTGTAAATTGCAGCAGTTACTTCAATGGCAAATGAGGTTTAATGTGGAAAAATGTAAAGTAATGCACTTGGGGGCAAAAAACATTGGGCCAGATCCACAAACGAATTACACCGGGGTATCTAATGTATCTTATGTATCTTATGTAAATACGGGGCGTATTTACATAAAACACGCCCCCATCACATCCATTTGAATGGCGCGCCCTTACGCCGCCAAAGATACACTACGCCGCCGTGACGTACGGCGCGCATTCTTTGAGGATTAAAAAAAATAAAAAAAAGTTACGGCGGCGTAGTGTATCAGAGATACGCTACGCCCGATGGATATATGCGCCGATGTACGTGGATCTGGCCCATTGACTCAAACTACTCACTAGGGGGAGAACCTCTGGGGGAAACAAGGATGGAGAAAGATCTGGGGGTCCTGTTGTCCTTCTAGATGTCAGACTGAGCAATAGCATGCAATGTCAAGCTGCAGCTACCAAAGCGGGCAGAATTTTAGCATGCATAAAAAAGGGATATACTCCAGGGATAAAACTATGATCCTGCCACTTTACAAAACTCTGGTTAGGCCACATCTGGAGTATTCCATCCATTTCTGGACACCAGTCCTCAGAAGGAATGTGCTGGACCTAGAGAGAGTTTAAAGAAGGGCAATGAAATTAATAAGGGGACCTCAATTACGAGGAACAACTACAAGCACTAAATTTATTCTAGCAGGAGAAGCGATGCCTGAGAGGGGAGATAATAGTGATTTATAAATACCTCAATGGCGATCCCAGCGTAGGAAAAAAATTATTCTGTCTCAGGGAGTGTAGAAGGACACAGGGCCACACAATGAGATTGGAGGAGAAGTGGTTTAACCTTAAACTGCGCAGGGTTTTTTTCACTGTGAGGGCAATAAGAATGTGGACTCTCTACCACAATTGGTGGTGGCAAAGCCCTATTCGTGAATGTTTTACGCAAACGACGTACACGACGGAAAATTGACGCTGGCCCGACGTCCATACTTAAAACGGGGGTTCACCCTAGCATAAGAGGGAAGGTGATTGACGGCCGGCTCTGGCACGTCACGCTTCTCCGGAAATAGCCGAAATAGGACTTGGCTCTTCACGGCGCCTGTGCATAGTCTGTGCGCAGGCGCCGTATAGCGCCGTGAAGAGCCGAGACCTACTCCGGCTGTCTTCGGGGAGCATGACGTGCCAGAGCCGGCCGTCAATCACCTTCCCTCTGGATAGGAACGCCCATTCCCCGCGGGGAGTCGGAATCTTCAATATACGATTGCACAGTGAGTACCGGGCTAAAAAAATAAATACAGGCATACTGTAGCTCGCGCTACTATGCCAAATTTTATGCTAAAATGTTGTTATGGAGGGTGAACCACCGCTTTAACATTGGCTACGCCTCATATAGTAGGGGTAACGTTATGCCGAAAAAAGCCTTACGGAAACGACGTAAAAAAAAATGCGCCGGCCGGACGTACGTTTGTGGATTGGCGTATCTAGCTAATTTGCATACTCGACGCGGAAATCGACGGAAGCGCCACCTAGTGGCCAGCGTAAATATGCACCTTAGATCAGACGGCGTACTAAGACGTACGCCAGTCGGATTTAGCCCAGCTTCAGGCGTATATTGTTTTGTGGATACAAAACAAAGATACGCCGGAGCAACCTAGAAGTTACGCGGCGTATCAATAGATACGCCAGCGTAACTTCTTTGTGGATCTGGCGCTAAATGTTTACGGGCATTTTATGACCCTCTGTAACGGAGGGTCATCTCCATCTGGTAAGGAGACATCTATTTTTATGTGGTGGTGGAATTCACTCGTGGAATAGGTGGATGAATCTTATGATTAAGCCCTTAGTTATGAACACTAGTGGACTTTATTTTTAAACTGCTGAGCTATGATTATGCTTAGTTTTTAGCGCAATTCTATTTTTTATATTTGTGTTCTACTGTTTTGTTATTTGCAGGAGAATTGCTGCTTTTATCAATTGTTTACCAGTAACTACTGTATGCACATGTACCAGCCAGCAGGAGAGATTGTGATGCCATAGGCAGTGGAGTCGGGCACCTGCAATCAGGAGGGCTGGCGGGGCCTAAAGAGGATTGACTGGGAGCAGTAGGGAAGCAGTTCTACTATTTGTTGCTACACTAAAGAGGCCCGCAGTCCCTGCCTGCATATGGCAGTTGCTAAGGCCTGACAGAGTCAGAGTTGGGCTTATCATGTGCTAGCTGTGCCTGGAACCAAGTATTGTACAGGAGAGAGAGAGAATCAGTCTACAATTACAATTACTACTATTGATTCTGGGCATCCCATAATTTCCCTTACCCTATCCAAGTTCAAAACCCCTCAATAAATAAGAAAAAATAAATGTTAACACGCCCCACATCCTGCTAAGCTTGTGTGCAGAAGCGAACGCATACGTGAGTAGCGCCTGCATATGAAAACGGTGTTCAAACCACACATGTGAGGTATCACTGTGGTCGTTAGAGCGAGAGCAATAATTCTAGCCCTAGACCTCCTCTGTAACAGTGCCTGTGGAGATTTTTAAGGATAAAGGTTTGTCGCCATTCCACGAGCAGGTGCAATTTTAAAGCGTGGAATGTTGGGTATCAATTTACTCGGCGTCACATCATCTTTCACAATATAAAAAATTGGACCAACTTTTCTGTTGTCTTATTTTTTTAATTAAAGAAAAGTGTATTTATTCCAAAAAAAAATGCGCTTGTAAGACCGTAAGAAAGTATTGCAACAATCGCCATTTTATTCTCTAGGGTGTTAGAAAAAATATATAATGTTCGGGGTTCTAAGTAATTTTCTAGTAAAAAAAATGGATTTTAACTTAAAATAGGCCGGTCCTTAAGTGGGTAAACAGACTCTCCACCACCCAGATTAGAGCTCCCACATACAGACAGTGGGTTCTGAGATCCAAGCATGCCTGTGCCCTATCAGGAAAAGGGAGGTATAAGGAGCAGCCCAGGCTCTCCTGATTCCAGCATGAAGTACAGAGAAGGGTTGCTCTGGAGTGGGGTCTGGATTACCCATATGTCCCTCAACAGATAATGGACATCGCAGAGAACTCCCGGACCCGGGGAGAGTGGGAGGATGACCTTATCTGGGACTTTTGCATGTTCCAAGCCCCTGAGGGTGCCGGACAGTGAAGCCTGGGCCTGTTTTGTGGACATTCGCCAAGAGAGGAAGCTGGGACAGGCAATCTACAAGGACCGGGTGCTCATCGTGAAGGCAGGACAGCCTTTGAACAGCCATTTGGTCTCCATCAGGGAGGACGAAGGAGTCAGGAACAGACTCCCTGATCCCCATTTTTATGCGTAGGGTGAGTCTTGGAGTACAGCTTCTACTAAAGTGTCACGTGGAAGGTAGCAGAGTGTGCCTTTTCCCCCGACTTTGCAGGAACAGATCAGCTACCCTCAATAAAAATACAAAACAAATGTACGGACTGTTCATTGTCTCAAGAGTGGCTGGGAAGTGAATGCGGGGCTGGGCAGGGTGACAGGTGGACCACAATATCCAGCATCCCCTAAAGGGGTACTGCTACATGTAATTGTGCCTAAGCTCAAATAACACTCTGCTCAGGGACAATTATAGTGCATGCACAGTGAGAGGAGTGTTCACTGCTCCCACTTTGAAGTTTGGGGAAGTGGAAGCTATGCTTACTAATGAAGAAGAATGGGGGGTCAGTCATTTCAGTAACAGTTGATCTGCAAGCAAGATGGCAAGATGCTTACTATGGGGGCATACAAGTGGGCTTGCTTCTGAGCCAGGCTGAGTGCATCCTTAGACACACACAGTGCTCTGCTCATAGGATTCGATTGATAGCAGCAGGAACCAATGGCTCCTGCTACTGCCTCTCTGTATTGTGAATAAAGATAAAAAAAAAATTTGCTTTATAACCAATTTAAGACATGAAAATGTCAGTAATTATTATATTTAGAGGAAACCTTGCAAAGGCAGAGGAATAAACATGGAGTAGCCACAGAATCAAATACCCCCCTGTCCTGTGGGCATCCCTAATGAATGGGACCTTGTCACAATCGGCCCGCATCCCTGTGAACTGTACGCAGTTGCCCTGTGGTGATGCAGGCTTTTACTCGATGAACCACTCTGTATTTTGTCCATGTTTCTAATCTCGTCTGCGTATACTGTATATCCACTTCCAGACCTGCGCACGACGATGTACGTCCTATTTTTAAAGACGGATATCTCGGTAACGGCAGCAGCTGTTGTCACAACCGAGGTATCCATCTTTAGTGTGCGCGGTCTGGAATCCGATAATGGCGGTCTCCGCGGCGGATTCACCACGAGATCGCCGTTATCGGTGGCGGGAGAGGGGCCCCCCCTCCCGCCGCTCTCCCGCGCCCTCCGCCACTTACCGGAGCCGTCGGTAGCGGCGGAGGCGATCGGATGCTGTCGGCTGGTGAGCGGGGACGAGACTGAAGGAAAAATCTCCTTCGCCCGTCCCCATAGCTCGGCTGGGCGGAAGTGACGTCAAAACGTCAGTCCCGCCCAGCCTCTTAAAGAGACAAATTTTTTTTTTGGTCATTTGAAAAAATGACATTTTTTATTTTTTTTCTGTTTTTTGCATTTAAGCCCAAATATGAGATCTGAGGTCTTTTTGACCCCAGATCTCATATTTAAGAGGACCTGTCATGCTTTTTTCTATTACAAGGGATGTTTACATTCCTTGTAATAGGAATAAAAGTGATAATGTTTTTTTTTTTTTTTTTCAGTGTTAAAAATTCTAAAATAAATAAAAATAAATGCGAAAAGCAAAAAAAAATTTAAAGCGCCCCGTCCCGACGAGCTCGCGCGTAGAAGCGAACGATACGCGAGTAGCGCCGACATATGAAAACGGTATTCAAACCACACAAGTGAGGTATCGCCGCGATCGTTAGAGCGAGAGCAATAATTTTAGCCTTAGGCCTACTCTGTAACTCAAAAAATGCAACCTGTAGAATTTTTTAAACGTCGCCTATCAAGATTTTTAAGGGTAAAAGTTTGACGCCATGCCACGAGCGGGCGCAATTTTTAAGCGTGACATGTTGGGCATCATTTTACTCGGCGTAACATTATCTTTCAAAATATATAAAACAATTGGGCCAAATTTATTGTTGTCTTATTTTTTAATTAAAAAAAGTGAATTTTTTCCAAAAAAAGTGCGCTTGTAAGACCGCTGCGCAAATACGGTGTGACAAAAAGTATTGGAATGACCACTATTTTATTCTCTAGGGTGTTAGAAAAAAAAAAAATATAATGTTTGGGGGTTTTAAGTAATTTTCTAGCAGAAAAAAATGTTTTAGTCTTGCAAACACCGAATCTGAAAAACACCTAAGGTCTGGAAGTGGATATTTTCACTCAAGCACCAGTTGTACAATTGTATCTGTATATCTACCTATATTCTAGCTGTCTGTGTAGTCTAATAATATAGGCACTAGATGGTGCCAGTACTCCAGTCTGTTATTTTAACACAACATAGGGAAAGCCGATAGCAACAAAAAAGAGGAAAGATTGATTCAGAAATAGAGTTGGTGGTTATTTTCCATCTGTAGGTATGAAATCTGTATAAAACAGTATTATACTAACTAAAGTGTAATGATAGGCAAAACTAAAAATGATGTACTGTATATTTAGTAGCCTGTCACTAGCAGTAACACAGCAGTTTTTAAGTCACTGTTGTAGCATAGTTGTTGTATGTCCTCGGGTTTCAGTGATTTCTTTCAGGGTCATGGCTGCAGCTGCAGTCATAACTCTGGTATGTTTTTTGGGGGCCAATTTCCCACCCATGCTACCAGTGAGTGACAGACATTCTCTAGTTCTAGGAGGGTGTCCATGGAGAACACTTTGAGAACTTACTGGGACTACTTTTTGCTTTGGACACAGCGGATCACAGATCAGGTAAAGGGCCAATCACAGCGGCCCTTTACCACATGATCACTGTGTCTAATCACAAGCAATCACAGAGACCGTATGTGATGGAAGGAGAGCCAGATCTGTGAGTTTCCGTCTTTTACATTGGTTCACAGTGCAGTGATCATTAGTGCCACCTCATCAGTGCATGTCAGTGCAGCTCATCAATGTTCATCAGTGCCGTCTTATCAGTGCAGCCTCATCTGCGCACATCAGTCAAGAAGAAAGATTTATAACAGAAACTAGGGGGGAAAAAATTCCAACATTTTTGGTCTATTTTCTATATGCAAAAAATAAAGAATTCAGTAATGATTAAATACCCAGAACTGCCCAGAACTGAAGTGGCCAGTCAGGTTGGCACATCATAGAGATGAAGGAGGAACTTTCATTCCCTGATCATCTCTATGGTGTATGAAACTGGAAGCAACAATGATTTTGTCACTTTGGGTTTTAGTTTCAGTTTGTTCTTTATAATTCGTTGCTGGCTTGTAATGCATCTGATCAGACCAATCTCAGATTGATTACCGTAAATGCTTTTGAGGGCAGAGGAGAGATTTGGGGTCTCTTAGTAAAGAGTGCCTGCCACTGTCCATGCTATCACAAGCGATGTTGTTCATCCCTTGCGATAGCAATAAAGTTGATAAAAAAAATTGAACAAGACAGTGTAAGAAAGTAATTAAATAAATAAAATGTTTAAAAAAATGTATGGAGAGGAGGGGGAGGGGACACACATGGTCATCCAACCATCTGGCTGGCTTTTTGGAATATTCTTTCAACCCGGTCACTGATCCCCTGCTGACTGAGCACTGAGGAGCGGTGAACATCTGGAGGGTCACAAGCCCCGCCCCATGTATGTGATTGGAGCAGTCATAAGCCCCACCCCCTGTGTATAATCACTGTTGGCTCCTCCAAGTCTTACAAACAGTAATTGGTTGAAGGGGCGGAGCGCCGAGCTGGATCCCAATGTGCTTTATACCAGTTTACATGCCCGGGTGACATTTGACGCACAGGGAATTTGATTTCCTGGGCAACGGCCAAACAGGATCTGTGTTAGTCTGGAGGGTCAGAAGTTGAGTGTAGGGGGTGTTAGTGTGCATGAGTGTGGGTCTGGAAGTCTGGGGGGTGAGGATGTCAGTAGTTTGTGGTGAGGGGAGTCAGTCTGGGGTAGATGGGAGCAGGGGAGGTCAGTCTGAGGTAGATGGGGTGGGGGGGTCAGTCTGGGGTAGGTGGGGTGGTCAGTCTGGGGTGGATGGGGTGGAGGGTCAGTCTGGTCAGTCTGGGGTAGATGGGGTTGGAAGGTCAGTCTGGGGTAGATGGGTTTGGGGGGTCAGTCTTGGGTAGATGGGGCAGGGGGGTCAGTCTGAGGTAGATGGGGGTGGGGGTCAGTATCGAGTGGATGGGGGTGGAGGGTCAGTCTGGGGTAGGTGGGGGTGGTCAGTCTCGAGTGGATAAGGGTGGAGGGTCAGTCTGGGGTACATGGGGGGGTCAGTCTGGGGTAGATGAGGGTGGGCGGTCAGTCTCAAGTGGATGGGGGTGGAGGGTCAGTCTGGGGTAGATGGGGTTGGTGGGTCAGTCTGGGGTAGATGGGGTTGGTGGGTCAGTCTGGGGTAGATGGGGTTGGTGGGTCAGTCTGGGGTAGATGGGGTTGGGAGGTCAGTCTTGGGTAGATGGGGGTAGGGGGGTCAGTCTGCGGTAGATGGGGGTGGGGGGTCAGTATCGAGTGGATGGGGTGGAGGGTCAGTCTAGTGTAGGTAGAGGTGGTCAGTTTCGAGTGAATAAGGGTGGAGGGTCAGTCTGGGGTACATGGGGGGTCAGTCTGGGGTAGATTGGGGTAGGGGGGTCAGTCTGCGGTAGATGGGGGTGGGGGGGTCAGTCTGGCGTAGGTAGGGGTGCTAAGTCTTGAGTGAATAAGGGTGGAGGGTCAGTCTGGGGTACATGGGGGGTCAGTCTGGGGTAGATGGGGTAGGGGGGTCAGTCTGCGGTAGATGGGGGTGGGGGGGGTCAGTATCGAGTGGATGGGGGTGGGGGGTCAGTCTGGCGTAGGTAGGGGTGCTAAGTCTTAAATGTGAATAAGGGTGGAGGGTCAGTCTGGGGTACATGGGGGGTCAGTCTGGGGTAGATAGGGGTGGGGGGGTCAGTCTGAGGTAGATGGGGGTCAGTATCGAGTGGATGGAGTGGAGGATCAGTCTGGGGTAGATGAGGGTGGGGGGTCAGTCTCAAATGAATGGGGGTGGAGGGTCAGTCCGGGGTAGATGGGGTTGGTGGGTCAGTCTGGGGTAGATGGGGTTGGGGGGTCAGTCTTGGGTAGATGGGGCAGGGGGGTCAGTCTGAGGTAGATGGGGGTGGGGGTCAGTATCAAGTGGATGGGGGTGGAGGGTCAGTCTGGGGTAGGTGGGGGTGGTCAGTCTCGAGTGAATAAGGGTGGATGGTCAGTCTGGGGTACATGGGGGGGTCAGTCTGGGGAAGATGGGGGTGGGGGTCAGTCTGGGGTAGATGAGGGTGGGCGGTCAGTCTGAGGTAGATGGGGGTCAGTATAAAGTGGATGGGGTGGAGGGTCAGTCTGGGGTAGATGAGGGTGTGAGGTCAGTCTCAAGTGGATGGGGGTGGAGGGTCAGTCTGGGGTAGATGGGGTTGGTGGGTCAGTCTGGGGTGGATGGGTCAGTCTGGGGTAGATGGGGTTGGGAGGTCAGTCTTGGGTAGATGGGGGTAGGGGGGTCAGTCTGCGGTAGATGGGGGTGGGGGGGTCAGTATCGAGTGGATGGGGGTGGAGGGTCAGTCTGGCGTAGGTAGGGGTGGTCAGTTTTGAGTGAATAAGGGTGGAGGGTCAGTCTGGGGTACATGGGGGGGGTCAGTCAGGGGTAGATGGGGTAGGGGGGTCAGTCTGCGGTAGATGGGGGTGGGGGGGTCAGTATCGAGTGGATGGGGTGGAAGGTCAGTCTGGCGTAGGTAGGGGTGGTAAGTCTTGAGTGAATAAGGGTGGAGGGTCAGTCTGGGGTACATGGGGGGTCAGTCTGGGATAGATGGTAGTGGGGGGGTCAGTCTGAGGTAGATGGGGGTCAGTATCGAGTGGATGGAGTGGAGGGTCAGTCTGGGGTAGATGAGGGTGGGGGGTCAGTCTCAAATGAATGGGGGTGGAGGGTCAGTCTGGGGTAGATGGGGTTGGTGGGTCAGTCTGGGGTAGATGGGGTTGGGGGTTCAGTCTTGGGTAGATGGGGCAGGGGGGTCAGTATCGAGTGGATGGGGGTGGAGGGTCAGTCTGGGGTAGGTGGGGGTGGTCAGTCTCGAGTGGATAAGGGTGGAGGGTCAGTCTGGGGTACATGGGGGGGTCAGTCTGGGGTAGATGGGGGTGGGGGTCAGTCTGGGGTAGATGAGGGTGGGCGGTCAGTCTGAGGTAGATGGGGGTCAGTATCAAGTGGATGGGGTGGAGGGTCAGTCTGGGGTAGATGAGGGTGTGAGGTCAGTCTCAAGTGGATGGGGGTGGAGGGTCAGTCTGGGGTAGATGGGGTTTGTGGGTCAGTCTGGGGTAGATGGGGTAGGTGGGTCAGTCTGGGGTAGATGGGGTTGGGAGGTCAGTCTTGGGTAGATGGGGGTAGGGGGGTCAGTCTGCGGTAGATGGGGGTGGGGGGTCAGTATCGAGTGGATGGGGGTGGAGGGTCAGTCTGGCGTAGGTAGGGGTGGTCAGTTTCGAGTGAATAAGGGTGGAAGGTCAGTCTGGGGTACATGGGGGGTCAGTCTGGGGTAGATGGGGGTAGGGGGGTCAGTCTGCGGTAGATGGGGGTGGGGGGGTCAGTATCGAGTGGATGGGGTGGAGGGTCAGTCTGGCGTAGGTAGGGGTGGTAAGTCTCGAGTGAATAAGGGTGGAGGGTCAGTCTGGGGTACATGGGGGGTCAGTCTGGGGTAGATGGGGGTGGGGGGTCAGTCTGAGGTAGATGGGGGTCAGTATCGAGTGGATGGAGTGGAGGGTCAGTCTGGGGTAGATGAGGGTGGGGGGTCAGTCTCAAATGGATGAGGGTGGAGGGTCAGTCTGGGGTAGATGGGGTTGGTGGGTCAGTCTGGGGTAGATGGGGTTAGTGGGTCAGTCTTGGGTAGATGGGGCAGGGGGGGCAGTCTGATGTAGATGGGGTGGGGGGTCAGTATCGAGTGGATGGGGTGGAGGGTCAGTCTGGGGTGGGTGGGGGTGGTCAGTCTCGAGTGGATAAGGGTGGAGGTGCGGTACATGGGAGGGTCAATCTGGGGTAGATGGGGGTGAGGGGTCAGTATGGGGTAGATGGGGTGGGGGGGTCAGTCTGAGGTAGATGGAGGGTCAGTATCGAGTGGATGGGGGTGGAGGGTCATTCTGGGGTAGATGGGGACGTGGGGGTCAGTCTCAAGTGGATGGGAGTGGGGGGTCAGACTGGGGTAGATGAAGGCAGGGGTCAGTCTTGAGTGGGTGTTCAGTCTGGGGTGGATGGGGCAGGGGTTCAGTCTTGAGTGGATGGTGGCGGGGGGTTAAACTTGACATGATGCATGAAACACCTATGTGTCCCCTGTGCAGGTAACTACAGCCCTCCATGGGCATAGGCTTTAGTATGCCCCTGTGAGCAAGGACAGATGTTTTTACAGCAACTAATCTTCCTGGGGAAAAAAAAAAGAGTATGATCCGTACAGTGCATGCGTTTATGCCGTATAAATGTGTAGACATCCATGTAAATGTAGCACGGCCCCTTAAGGGACTTCTTGGAATTACCTGCTCATCTGCATGGCTATGACCTGGTGAACATTCCAACCCACCTGACACTCTGGCCCAGATTCACAAAGGACTTACGACGGCGTATATCCTGATACGCCATCGTAAGTCCGAATGTGAGGCGACGCATCTATGCGCCTGATTCATAGAATCAGATACGCCTCACTGTTGCCAAGATACGAGCGGTGAAAATCTTCTACGCCGTCGTATCTTGGGTGCATATTTATGCTGGCCGCTAGGGGCGCTTCCGTATATTTCCGCGTCAAATATGCAAATGAGCTAGATACGCCGATTCACCAACGCACTTGCGCCCGGCGTATTAATATACGCTGTTTACGTAAGTCGGAACAGCGTCGTATTTTACGTCGTTTGTGTAAGTCGTATGTGAATGGGGATGGGCGTAGGTTCCGTTCACGTCGACTAAGCATTGAGCCGGCGAAATTTAGGGAGAACATTTTACGTAATACTGAGCATGCGCGCGCATGCGCCGTTCGTTAGGCGCGTCATTTACGCGGGGTCACGATTAATTTCCATACAACACGCCCCCTACCAGCCTACTTTGAATTACGCAGGCTTACGTCGGACAATTTACGCTACGCCGCCTCAACTTACAGAGCAAGTGCTTTGTGAATACTGCACTTGCCTGTCTAAGTTGCGGCGGCGTAGCGTTAATAGGATACGCTACGCACGCACAAAGATACGCCCAGATACGTGAATCTGGCCCTCTGGGTTCAGACATCCTTGTATCACTGTGTAGAGCAATAAATCAGACAACTCTGTATTTATGTTCTGAGAATATTTACTTGAACCAAGGAGGTAATAGATCTGCTGAGTTCTAGACAACAGCGTCAACTCCAAAAGGCACAAGATAAATATTAACAATGACAGTATTATATACACGCTGCCTTAAGAAATAATATTACCCCCCCCCCCCCCCCTAATAGGATGTGTCAGCTAACTAGTGCTACTGACACTCTATAAAAGATGGAACCTGGCCAGCCTATGCTGCTATCCTAAGGAAAGAGAGCAGATCTAAAAATTCAAGTATTGAGGCTTTTCTGTCAGTAATGGCAATAAAGTCCACGTTGCAGATCTGATATTCTTCACCAGTAGGTAGAAGCTTGTTAATTGTAATCTGATTAAGTGTAGTGGAAACAATAGGTTTCTTGTAATGAGGAAAGTTAAAGATGTCTAAGCACAGTGTTCAAATAGATTCAGTTAAAGCGGAGGTCCACCTAAAATAAAAATATATTAAAAGCCAGCAGCTACAAATACTGCAGCTGCTGACTTTTAATAAATGGACACTTACCTGTCCAGGGTGCCCGCGATGTCGGTAGCCGAAGCCGATCAATCGTTGGTGATAGACCAACACAAACTGGCACATAATTGTCAAGTGGAAGGAAAAGGATAAATGGTTTTCAATTGTTTTTACAAATAAATATCTGAAAAGTGTGTCGTGCATTTGTATTCAGCCCCCCAATACTTTGTAGAATTTTTGCCTATTCTTCTTTGCAAAAATAGCTCAAGACTGGATGGGAAGCATCTGTGAACAGACATTTTCAAGTCTTGCCACAGAATCACAATTTGATTTAGGTCTGGACTTTGGCTGGGATATTCTAACACTTGGCTATGCTTTTATCTAAACCAGGGGTCTCCAATCTATCGCCCTCCAGTTGTATAGGAACTACAATTCCCATAATGCCTAATGAGTTTTACAATGCCTCATGTGCCATATGGTTCCAGCTCGAGGGCTGTAGTTTGGAGATCTCTGATCTAAACCATTCCAATGTAGCTCTGGCTGTATGTTTAGGGTTGTTGTCCTGCTGGAAGGTGAACCTCCGCCCCAGTCTCAAGTCTTTTGCAGACTCTAAAGCCCCATACACACTATCAGTTTTCCTGATGGTTTTCTCTTCAGGTTTACCAAAACCATCTAATATGAGGTCAAACCTTAAGCGTTTCAATTTGAATGCAATCAGGCAGGTCCTTGTACTACATGGTTTTGGTAAACCTGAAGAGAAAACCAGCAGGAAAACTGATAGTGTGTATGGGGCTTAACAGGTTTTCCTCTAAAGCCCTGTACACACGGCCCAAAATCTCTTCAGGAAAAAACATTGTTTTTCCTGACGAGAGTCTTGGCAAGATTCTCTTGCCGGATGAGTGTACACACGGGCCATTCAAAAGACCCCGCCGTTCTTTTGAATGGCACGAACGCAGTGACGTTATTGACTACGACGAGCATTCGATGCCGTTGCCGCCATCTTGCTTCACCCTATTCCTTGGAAGCTACCGTGCATGCGTCAAAAACATTTCGGACATGCAAGGGTTTCCATGGAGAGGTAAGTATACACCCGCTCGGGTTTCTCGGCAGGAAAACACTGCCGAGAATCTCACAACGAGAAAATAGAGAATAGGTTCTCTATTTTTCTCGTCGAGATTCTGGGCAGATTTCTTGACGAGAAACCTCAAAGCCTCGTACACATGCACAGTTTACTCGGCAAGAAAGCTCTGCCAGCAGCTTCCCTATCCCTGCTGAAGAAAAGCATCCCCACAACATGATGCTGCCATCATCATGTTTCACAGTGGGGATGGTGTGTTCAGGGTGATGTGCTGTGTTATTTTTCCGCCACACATAGCGTTTTGCTTTTAGGCCAAAAAGTTAAATTTTGGTCTCATCTGACCAGAGCACCTTCTTCCACATGTTTGCTGTGTTACCCACATGGTTTCTCACAAACTGCAAACTGAACTTCTCATGGCTTTCTTTCAACAATGGCTTTCTTCTTGCCACTCTTCTATAAAGGCCAGATTTGTGGTGTGCACGACTTAGGCCCCGTACACACGACCGAGTTTCTCGGCAGAATTCAGCCAGAAACTCGATCGGAGCCGTATTCTGCTGAGAAACCCGGTCGTGTGTACACTTTTAGCCGAGGAAACCGACGAGGATCTCGTCGGGCCAAATAGAGAACATGTTCTCTATTTCCTCATTAGTCAATGAGGAAACTTGGCTCGCCGAGATCCTCAGCGGCTTCACAAGGAACTCGACGAGCAAAACGATGTGTTTTGCCCGTCGAGTTTCTCGGACGTGTGTACGGGGCCTTATAGTTGTCCTGTGTACAGATTTTCCCACCTGAGCTGTGTATCTCTGCAGTTCCTCTAGAGTTACCATGGTCCTCTTGGCTTCTTCTCTGATTAATGCTCTCCTTGTCAGTTTAGGTGGATGGCCATGTCTTGGTAGGTTTGCAGTTGTGCCATGCTCTTTCCATTTTCAGATGATGGATTGAACAGTGCTCTGTGAGATGCTCAAAGCTTGGGATATATTTTTATAACCTAACCCTGCTTTAAACTTCTCCACAACTTTGTCCCTGACCTGTCTGGTGTGTTCCTTAGCCTTCATGATGCTGTTTGTTCACTAATGATCTCTAACAAACCTACGAGGGCTTCACAGAACAGCTGTATTTATATTGAGGTTAAATTACACACAGGTGGACTCTATTTACTAAATAGGTGACTTCTGAAGGCAATTGGTTCCACTAGATTGTAGTTAGGGGTATCACAGTTATGAACTATTTTTTAAGGCACTGTATCTGCTCTTCATGGCCCGAACTAGTGGTTCTCACTGATGTACCTCTACTAGTTTTGGTGTTTTTTTCATCTACTTTGACAATGTGTTTTTTCAGTGTGCTGCGCATACAAAATATCTGTTATGTCTATAGTGTATGTATATGTTTGCTTTTTTAAGAAATTTTTAATAAAAATTAATAATGATAGAAATGTATCTCCTTAAAGTACAAGAAGAATTTTATATATCTATCTATATATATCTATATATATATATATATATATATATATATATATATATATATACACACACAGTAAAACCTTGGTTTGAGAGTAACTTGGTTTGAGAGGGTTTTGCAAGACAAGCAAAATGTTTTAATAAATTTTGCCTTGATATACAAGCGATGTCTTAATATAAGAGTAGCGTCATAAAAAAGAAGAGAGAAGCCTCTAAGTGCAGCAATTTGGTTACATTTAATGAAGGTACAACATTTAACAACTTATTGCTACACTTAAGCCCTGTACACACGATCGGATATCTGATGGAATCTAATCCGATGGAATTTTTGTCGGATATCCGATGAAGCTGACTTTCATCAGGCTTGCCTACACACCATCGGTCAAAAATCCAACCGCGTCCAAACGCGGTGAAGTAAAACACTACGACGTGCTGAGAAAAATGAAGTTCAATGCTTCCGAGCATGCGTCGACTTGATTCTGAGCATGCGTGGATTTTTGACCGATGGACTTCCACACAGACGTTTTTTTCTATCGTTTTTTTATCCATAGGAAAAATTTAAAACATGTTCTATTTTTTTTAACCGATGGAAAACAAATCGATGGGGCCCACACACGATCGCTTTGACCGATGAAAACAGTCCATCGGTCTGTTTTCATCAGACAAACCAATCGTGTGTACAGGGCTTTAGAGGTTCCTCTCTTCTCTTTTATACCCTGTAAAAAAAATGCTTTGATATACAAGTGCTTTGGATTACAAGCATGTTTCTGGAACGAATTATGCTTGCAAACCAAGATTTTACTGTGTATATATATATATATATATATATATATATATATATATATATATATATACACATATATACTATATATATATATATATATATATATATATATATATATATATATATATATATACACATATATACACACATATATGCACACACAGTATATTTGTACAATTAGAGAAGTTCAACTTCATGAGCCGGATGTATCAAAATAGAGTAACATTTTATTCTAGAGATAATGTCAGACAAAGAGCCAGAAAGTGTAATTGCAAGTCAAATATCTGTATCCAGTTCAAGAATATAAAGTCAGTTAATTAAGGCCAACTGCTGTTACTGTTGTAACCCAGGAAATCTGGGTCCACAGCAGTTAACCACCATTAGCTGAATGAACACAACAAGTAGTGGTAAAGTATCAGTGGATAATGTTACACCATCATTTTGCGTTATTACAACACTTGAATGCAGAAGCAGACTACATTTAATCTTTGGAGGGCATAGACCATCATTTAAGTGCTTTAAACCACTAAAGCCAGATGTAATTTACTGTCTATGCAGGAGGCAGGTTTACATCAGATAATATATCCATTAGCCTAAGATTGCCCTGTCCCCAGCAATAGGTGCATTTATCTAATTGAGAAAAGTAGATGAACATACACACGCGGAAACGTACATGCTGCTGGACGTTCCTGCTTCATTCGGAAACACACATTCAGTCTTTAAAACATCTTCCATTATAATAGAGTAAAAACATTACATGTAATTACATGGAAAAGCAAAACTTCTGCTACCATGTATTATCAAATGGGCAAATGTTCAAATCAAGCGTCATCACATGGCTAAAGAAAGAGTACAAACACAAGAGGAAGCAATCATTGATAAACACATAATCTGTACCCAGTACTACACTTATTTCATACCATAACCTTTGGTTTGTTACTTTTACTTTAGTTTAAGTAAATGTATAAAAATATAACAGGGTAATTGCCCACCTGTCCATTCCATTGTTTGGAAGTCCACAATCTCCGTATCCTTAAAGCGGAGGTTCACCTTAATAGTCAAGTTTTGCTTGTTAAAACCAGCAGCCATTGTACTGTATCTATCTGTTTTTTTTATTTTTTTAATAGGCCTCCTTACCTTGGAATGAGGGCCTTTTGTGAGCTGTCACTCACTTTTCCCCGCGGGAGTGGGCGTGGTTTTGAAAAATCCCAGATCAGCGCTATGTCTCCTGGGAGCGAGTCCTGAAAATCCCAGGAGACGCGCTGTGTTTGAAATCCCATGGGTCACGTGACTAGTCTGGCTAGTCACAGCGGGAAGTGTCCTTTTCAGGACGCTGCCGGCCGTTGTCCTAGCAACTATGCAGTGTTGACGGCGCGGCTCGCCGTCACACTGCATAGTTGCTAGGACAACAGCCGGCAGCGTCCTGAAAAGGACACTCCCTGCTGTGACTAGTCACGTGACCCGCGAGATATCGCGAGATTTCAAACACAGCGCATCTCCTGGGATTCTCAGGAGACACCGCATCCCGGAAGATAATACAGGAGGGATTCACGGTGCCAGCAGTTAAGATGGCAATGTCCATCATCAGATTTTATAAAATCTACTTTTGGGGGAAATCGTCCTGGTAGCGGCTGCGACTAGGAGGCTGGTGAGTACAATTTTCGTTGTACCATCAGCTTTACAAAAACGTCTTTAAAAAAAAAAGTTTTCCCGCGGAACTCCCGCTTTAACTAGTGGTAATAGGTGGAAGAATAGCTGTGGGGCTAAGGTCTCGTGAAGAATTTAAAAGTTATCTTTGCTGTTTGTTCCCTGTCCCAGAGACACAGCCATTGGAACATGTCTATCATTTTCTGTACCGGAGACAATGTTCACCAAGGCTAACCATTCACATTCTATCCAAAATATGCCTTATGACTTTAGTTTTAGGGCTCTTGCACATGGCTAGCTGAGCCCATTCAACATAATGCATGTTGGTATTTTTCCAGTTGCACCATACAGTCTCCCATAGCTATAAATGTCTGTGTGCTGCTGTATTGGGTATTCAACAGTGTTATTGAAAATAAGATTTCTTGCATATGCCCATATGCTATTCTTATGGTTATGATAGCACTGGCATATACCCAAGCAAGGGGCCTTTAGCTGGCCATACATGGATCGAAATGTGTCCAGTTCAGCAGGAATCGAGAAAATTGCATTCTGTCTATGGGCAGGCTAGTTGTGCTTAAGTCAATCCATCGATCAACATCAGTACAACTAGCCTGTCTGTTTTTTCCCCACCTGATAACTGACGGCCATTATGTTCGCCAGCAGTGATAATTTTATTCTGCTGGTGGGGAAGGCACCCTGAACTTCCCACCAGCAGAACACAATATTGCTGCAGAAGGGATTTGAATTATATACTTTCCTTCGTGGTTGAATGAAAGAAAATTGCATAATGTATAGCCTGCCTTAAGGTGGCCATCAGGGGTCAAGTCCTGGGGAAAAAAGTGTGGGAACTCCCACCCAAGATCCACTCCCCCACCAAAAAAAAAAAAAATGATATGCTTATATGCATAATTACTAAATCGCATGTTTTTTTTGTTTTTTTTTCGATCCACTGTACCTTAGTAATCCTTTTGGGTGCCGCATCGAGGAAGTGACGGAATACCTGCACACTACCCAATTAATCCATATACAGGAAGCGGCCAGTAACAAAGGATTACTAAGGTTCGCCTGCCCCTGACAGTGACTCGAGCTGGGCATCGCCGCTTAGTGAAGGATCGGCTCTGGCGGCTTGGCTGCTCTAGTCCTGCAAAGGGAACTGCGTTCCTGCTGTGAAAAAAGTGCAGGGACTCCGTTCCCACGCGTTCCCGCAGGACTTGAGCCCTGGTGGCCATACACGATACGAATTTCGAAAGAATTTTATTTCGAAAATCGTATCAAAGAATTTTCATACGAATTTCGCACCGTTAGTGGGCTGCAGCAACAGCCAATTTTCGTGCGGCAAACAAATTTGAGAAATCCGACATGTTGGAAATTTTCGGAAAAACTAACGATTTTCTGATCAATGATGGGAGAATCGTGCGAGAAATGTAATAGAAAAAAAAATGTGCATGTGCAAGAAAAGAAAATTCCCGGAGAGAAACTAATATTTACGGAGAGAAAAGAATATTCCCGGAGAGAAACGAATATTCCCAGCAACATGAAAGTTTGGTCGGCCGAATTTCGAAAATCAATGGTGGCATCATCGGATCACAAAAAAAACGAACGTTCTGATTTTGAAAAGAAAATTTGTTCGAAATTCGACCGTGTATGGCCTGCTTTAGTCATTCTGTTTTATGTATAAATATCTCATCATTGCCACCTGCATATTGGGTGATATTATTTTCATACTAATACCATAAGGCATTTCTCAAACTTAGTGCCTTACCCTTTTATGGGCACCCCAGATGCCTGTACATTCTATGTGCCCATTTTTCTATCTTTTTTATTCTATACATGCCCATTTTTCCATCATTGTTAGCTGGGCGTGTGGAAAGATTACACTGACCACATCCTGGAGTGAAAGATTTATCTCCCCCTTTTATCAAAACATAAACGAGTAAGACTAAAAAAGTTATCCTTTAATTAATTATCAAAACAAAGTTACATTGCATCAGTTATTATTGTTTAGCCTTTTTTATAAAGCAACATAATTTTTTTTGGAATAGGTTATTATTTCTTTTGATAAGCAATACTTAATTATCGTTCTATGATCATTTCCAAACTGAATTTCAATTATTCTAGCCTACTTCTATCAATTTGAATGATCTTGAATTTCTCTTGTTTTGGCCAGCAATTTTCCACCTGGCTCTTTTTTTTTTTTTAGTTTAGTTTATCAAACCCGGTGGTGCCAACAGGACCAGCTTAACCATTGTTAGCACAACAAAAATTATAGGAAATCACAAATTTTACAGCTGCCACCAGAATAATAGGTGAATGGAAATCTTCCTAAGGTGATAACCGATCCAATGATATAGATCTTAGGATTCACCTAATTTTAGAAAGATTTCACCTCCTTCACCGCCTTTTCTTGTGTCTTTGGAACAGCATGTGAAGCTGCTCCAGTTAATTCATAACTAGCTTTTTAGTGCACATAGAAATGGCTTTTCACAAAACAAACACAAAAGTTTCTCAACACAATTACCAGCTACTAGCCAGCAAAAAAAAAAATAATTTAACAGAGGTTTTTTTTTGCACACATATGCAAATATATGTGGAAGCCATGCAGGCTATTCAAGGCCTCTTTGTGTAATGTGGTTCCTAACTCAACTGTGCGAGGTAAAAGTAGTGAATGTTGCCAAGTTACCCAAATTATATATTTTTTTGAACCTCTGAATGATGACAGGAAACAGAATACATATTTAAGACACATATCAAATCTAAATACCTCAAAAAATTATTGATTAGGCTTGCTGTTTTCAGGCAGTAGTAAATATATGACTTTACTTGCGTGGAAATATTAACAACTTTAGATATGCAGACGATACCACACTACTGGCAGAAATTGAAGAAAAACGCAAGTCTCTTAGGCCCCATACACACTATTAGATTTTCTTCAAGATTTTTGTCTTCAGATTTACCAAAACCATGTAGTGCAAGGGCCTGCCTGATTGCATACAAATTGAATCTTTTAAGGTTTTGCCTCATATTATATGGTTTTGGTAAATCTGAAGATAAAAATCTGCAGAAAATCTAATAGTGTGTATGGGGTCTTAGTAAATGTGAAAGAGGAGACACAAAAGCTGGCCTGAAATTAAACATTAAGAAAACTAAGATCATGGCAATTGGTCCCATCACTCCTTGGCAAACAGAATGAGAAAAATGGAACCAGCGACAGATTTTTATTTTCCTAGGCTACAAGATCTCAAGAGACAGTGACTCTTGCTTTTTGGGAGTAAAGCAATGGCAAACCTAGAAAACATTATAAAAAGCAGAGACATCACCCTACCAACAAAGTGCTGTATAGTCAAAGCTATGGTATTCCCAGTAGTAACTTATGGTTGTGAAAGTTTGACCAAAAGGAAGGCTGAACGCCAAAGAATTGATGCTTTTGAACTATTGTGTTGGAGAAGACTCCTAAAAGTCCCTTGGACGGCAAGAAAATCAAACCAATCAATCTCTTAAGGAAATCAACCCTGAATATTCACTGGAAGGACAAATCCTGAA
The DNA here is from genome assembly GCF_905171775.1 of Rana temporaria. Classification (NCBI taxonomy): domain Eukaryota; kingdom Metazoa; phylum Chordata; class Amphibia; order Anura; family Ranidae; genus Rana; species Rana temporaria. The sequence continues at coordinate 272,559,314 of NC_053489.1, forward strand.
GCTAAAACTTGAATACTTTGGCCACCTAATGTGAAGAGAGGACTCATTGGAAAATAAAAAAATGAGTATAGTGGCACTGCTCTGGCGGTTCATGAAGGTAACCCTGTACCTGGGGGTTTCGTGCAGGGGTGCCATTCTATCCCCGTAAAAAGACGTGAGCCGGTGGGAAACTGGTTAACTAAGATCCATTTTTCTTAGCCTTGTAATGTCAGGGCCCCATTTCTGGAGAGTAGGAGACCTTTACTTCAAGCCCTGACAAGCATACCTAAAGCTAAGAAGGGAATCAGTACACATGCATTTACATAAAGTAAAATTTTCTGAAACATTGAGGCTTAACAATTAGCCAATGCCCCAAACTACATCATGCAGCATTCAGCAGGCTCTCTAAGCAGGAGCACCTAAGCCTCAATCCCATCCTTGACAGAAATGGACTGACTTTCATGTTTTGGGGTTAAAAGAGCAGAGTCTCAACCCTATGAGTATGCTGCCATGAAGTTGATAGGAAAAGTGAATACAAAATGGCAGAAAAAGAAAGAATTAAAAAAAAAAAGCAAGGAAGTAAAACAATAGGGAATAAATGCAATGCTAAACTAAATATTATAAAAAGGAACAGTGCAAAGATCACATGGTTAAATCAACTAACAGAGACTGTGCTGGACAAAGTATTGACTCAGAGCACACAAGAGACCTTAGTATATTGTACATGGAGCTGAAGCATCTTGCTGATCGAGAAGCGGGGTTATAAAGCCTTGAATAGCAAGATGCAAGCGGATGATTATTACAAAAGCCCAGAATCAACAAGGAGCTTACTTCTGGTCGCCACTGGAAACATCACCATATGAAATCCAAGGTAGTTGCAACCAGCAGGTAAGACACATTGCCAAAACCTGTGAAAAATAAACAGAAAATTGTCTAATATCATACAAGGAAACCCTAGCTCTTTAATTGTCTGTCAGTCATATTTAATCAATTAATCTGGCATCCAAAACTGTTGCAAATAAACCTTAATGGTATACTCTAACAAATCATTAATGAAAACATGTTTTCTATTAAAAAGTAATACACAAAAAAAATAGTAGTGTTATTCTTTTTATAATAAAAAAAAATGTATACACCTGTTGGCTGTTTTATAAGTAGCAAATGCCCATTTCATGCCTAGAAAAAAAAGCTGATTGCAGGGAACAAGCAAATTTAAGACCCTATACACCAGTCCTCTTCAGAGGTCATGAGTGTCTTTAAGAATCCCAGAATATTCTACGTAAGCCATTTGGTCTCCCAATAAAATACTTTCTTCATACATTACTGAGAGAGAAGCTTTGTGGTTAAGAAATGGCTTTACATTGCAAACATTTTGTTAATGGTTCTAATGCTAGCTCTTTTGTTCTCCTTTATTATATTCTGATAATTCCAGGCACAAAATAAACAGGGCGCATGGGCTGTAACAATATACAAGTGCTTTTGTCCTCCTACATTCAGCCTCTTTCCTATAGCAAGAAATGTCAAATGGCATAAAGCCTTAGCCAGAAAAGCTAGAGATTACATAGTTGATTTCTTGAAATGTTTTCTGTATTAGGAAAATTTAAGGGAGTTCCATATTATTATGGCCAGCTCTGCCTTTCTTTGCCTGGTAATCCTTGTTATTAATTTTTTTTTATAAAGCCTTCTAGATTTATATTTTATACAAAGTAGACAGAGTATTGTGATTCTTTGACAGGTGAGGTCAGTTTTGGAATTAACAATTTTTTTATAAATGTCATTATGACAAAATTATATTTGTGTGTGATAAAAAGCTATTCTTTTCAGCTGTGGTTCAACATTCCATGTAAGGAGTTTTACATTTAAAACATTAAAGTGAACCAGTTTTGATTAGGTTCATGCAAGAATCTGATTTAACTTGCACCCAAGTTTCCCAGTTTATTCCTAAATATATATTTGAAAGATGTGAGTGAATGTTGGGTAAAAGCTGCGTGAATATTGAGTGAAATCATTGATAAACAGACCCCTTAGTCTTAAATTATTAAATATTTGTGCTCATTTCTAGCTTGACTTAACTTGACTGAGGATGAATATTGGTGTGATTGGTGCCCCGAGTAGATGATTGACCCTCACCTCATGTTCTGGTGTCAACCGTAATTTTTTTTTCGGTTTTGATAGCAATGTCACCATGAGAATTATAGAGTGTGACTCTACCTATTGGAGACACAAACAACAATAAATAGAACTCAACCTGGGTTGTAATCTTTCCCCACCCAATGCAAAACCAAAAAAATGGTAATACATAAATGTTTAACTATTATAATTGTAAAGGCTTTTTTAAAGTGGATGTAAACCCGATTTTTTTTTTTTTTTGCTGTCAATGTAGAGTAAAAGATTTCCTATCATCTGTGCCCAGTCTTGCCGCACATAGTTAATCCAGCTCTGAGCAATCCTCTTTCATTGTTCAGTGAAATAAAACGGACATACTGAGAAAAACCTTGGTCCGTTCCGCCCCCTTTCTGTGAGTGACAGGTTATTTACATATCTCATGCACTAGCTTGGAGACAGGCATTATTTTTTAATTTCCACCCCCACTCCTTTTCTGAAGTCATGTGGTTACTTTTCTGGATTTTGACTGGATGTTAGTGATCATAGCAGAATTCAGTGTAAGGGGAGTGTAGAGGTAGGCGGGGAGTCTACTGACATTACGACTCCACCCACAGAGCTTCAGACAACAGATCCACCCATAGAATCTGCAGTTTTTCAGTTCTTATAACAGACAGAGGGGAGACATTTGACAGGTAAGGATACATGCAGGAGGCATCTATATGCTTATAGATCAGCACTATGGCAGTAGTTTAGAAAGGATGAGAGTGGGTTTACATCCACTTTAATTTTATTATAAAGAGGATATATAAAGCAACAGGTTTGGGGGATTTATACAAGTCTTTTTTACTGAAAAAAAAAATGTTTTGTTGCTTTATGTATCCCCGTTGGAAAGACTGGAGAAAAAAACAGCTATTGCTAACCTCCTTTTAAGAATCCTTGCCTGGCTCAAAAGCATTGATGTTATTGGATGTCAATCATTTTTAGAAGCAGATGCAAGCGATGACAACCTTAGTATTACCTAAGTACAGGTTTCTTTAAAATATTAATGATTGTAGTAATAAAAGGTGAAATAAATATACATAAAAAGATTGTGATTTCCTGATTATGAAAGTGCAGCACATTTTCAGACAGACAAGCAATGGCAGCAAAAAGTACGCCTAAATCCAGATTACCATTGTCAAAGAGCTACAAGTACACACGATTGGAAATTCCGACAAGAAAAGTTCAATGTGAGCTTTTGGTTGGAAATTCCGACCGTATGTAGGCTCCATCCGACTTTTTCTGTCAGAATTTCCAACAGCAAAAACTTGAGAGCTGGTTCTCAATTTTTCCGACAAGAAAAGGTCTGTATGCAATTCCGATGCGCAAAAAAACATGCATGCTTGGATTCAATTTGACGCATGAATCATTAAACTTAATTTTTCTCGGTTTGTTGTATTGTTGTACGTCACTGCGTTCTTGACGGTCAGAATTTTGTGAGGCCGTGTGTATGCAACACAAGTTTGAGCCAAAATTCCATCGGAAAAAACGTTTTCTTGTCAGAATTTCCGATTGTGTGTACGCGGCATTAGAGTCCACTAAAAATGAATGCACATCTTTTTGCAGGTAAACCAAATATAATATTTTGTTCTTTATTATTATGAACGTGCAGAGCATTACACGGGCGATCACCAGATCACGGCTGCAATCTCAGGCTCCTGCAGACTGTCAGTGTGGCTTTCTGCACATACCTCATATGGGCAGGCAGTTACTGACCGACTGGAAGCATCAATGAACTACCTAGAGTGCTCATCCGCGTCCTTGTAGTTCATTGAGAACTACAAGCTGCAAGCTTCAGTGGCTGACGGTAGTTGTAGTTACCCATTTACAGAAATCTGTGAATGAATGACACGACCAGGTGAGCGGAGCACTGCACGGCTGCGTTTGTTTCTTAATTGTGACAGCAGGTGTGGGAAGAAGATCCCTGGGCCGACTGGGGGAGCAGGGGTGCAGGGGCTGCTGCATCTGTAGCATGTTACATGTTACACCCTGGATCGGGATGTATCATGTTTGGAGATGTTAACTTATCCTTTAAAATGTAATGCTCAAATATAAGTATATCAGTAATTATGCTTGATTACAATTTATTATGATCTGTGTAAAGGCCCGTACACACGGTCTGACTTTTTGCCAACAAACTTTAAAATGAGCAAGTTTTCAAAATAATCCGACCATCGGACAAACTTTTTCGGTTTTCATCGGACAAAAAGTTTGCTCTGCAAACGGACAAACTTTACGTCAACAAGAGACCGATGGTGCCTAGTCCAACCGTGTGTACAGCAAGCAATCGGACTTTTGTACAAAGTACAAACGCGCATGCTCAGAAGCAAGGACCAGCCGGAAGCGTTCTGTCTGGTAAATCTAGCGTTCGTATTTGAAAGAGCACATTCGTGATGCGGCAAGTTCTGTAATCAAGAAAATCAGCGCACATTCTCTTCTTCTTTATAATGTGATAATACTAAAAGCTGCTTTGCTGGTGATACTGATGGAGTCAAAACAAATGTCTTTACTTTGGATTCGTGTATTTTGGTTATATGATTCAAACATATTTCTATATTATTTTGTGGGTGAAGTTAGCACAACCCCATTATCCCCTATATTTTTTATGCTCAAAGTACCAACTACTCTATTTGTGTCCCTTTAATTTTAGAAAAGTACCTGCCTACTCACAAACTGTCATTATAAGTTCAACACATAATCAAAGAATTTTGATCATCTTAATTTTATTGAAATACTAATGATAACAAGAATGGCATTTCAAAATCAACAGGAAGGCAGCAATAGATCAACTGGTGGAATTGGCAAAGCCTCTGTACCCCAGGGCATACATCAATTATGTTTTAAGCTCAAAAATTGGGAACCTGAGCGTACAATATAGGGAGCACAAGAAGATCGTGGACTCCAAAAGATGGGGAGCAGCAGCAGAAGACATATATGTCCCCAGGCTGTGGTACTACAACAGGCTGTTATTTTTGTCATACCAGACTGAACCACGCACAACACTCTCCACACTTCTATCCACATCAGCTGAGGCCATTTTGTTTCATTCCCAACATAAATAAAATCCAACAAATAATAGACATATTCTCTGTCATCAAAAAGATAATTTTAAAAACAAAACTGCAAATTATCCTACAAAAACTATAACCAAGAAAAGATAAATAAATTAAATTAAATCAAAAATTAGTAGCCCCTAAAATCCTGGGTCTGAGTTGGCCACTGACCCCCATGCTGCTGAGGTGGGTTGGCTTGCTGGGGTGGGTGGGCTTGCTGGGGTGGGTAGGTTGGCTGGTGTGTGTAGGTGGGCTGGTGTGGGTAGGTTGGCTGGGGTGGGTAGGCTTGTTATTGACGAGGTGGAGGTGTGTGGTCCAAATCACACACATGGGATTTAGGGGTTAGCTCTCGTTTCCTGGCCTTGCTCAGGAGCTGGGTGATGATCCCCTCACATAGCTCCCTTTGATCTGCATCAACCTCGCGGAGCTTATTAGCTGTGAAACAGCCAAAGCCTTCAGCACTATCGGGTGCTGTGGTGATGACAGATGTGGCCCTAGTAAGGAACTCAGCTGTGGCCTCATCCAGGTGGTGGCTCTTCCTGGCCCCCCTTGCTTTTAGTTTTTGTGTCATCAATCCCAAACACTTTTCAGCTCATTACTTTTACAACTTGAATGTGTCCAAAAAGCAAAGCCTATCATTATGCCTCCAGCATTTCTCATTCTTGCCCAAATCTGCTTATTTCACTACTGTCTATTTGATATGCAACTCACGTTGTTTATGTTATAATTTTGGAGCTATCATAACAACACATTAACATTATTGTATATTTGAATTACAATATTTTCTAGAATGCTATACCTGGGTCAAGCTGAGCTCCTCCTCCTCCTCTTAATTCTGTGTAGGATCTTTAGGAGCCTCAGTATCGGTGGCCTCTGCTGATGTGGAGGGTAGTGTGGAGAGATGTTTGCGTGGCACAGTTTGATCCTTCAAAAATAGCAGGCTGGAGAAGTACCACAGCTTGGGCACATAAACATCTTCTGCTGCTGCTCCCGATCTTTTAGATTCCTCGATCTTCTTGATCTCCCTGATAAACATGCTCCTCAGGCCCCCAATTTTGGTCTTTATCATATTTTCGGTTGCCCTGGGGTACACAATCTTCGCCAATTCCACCAGTTGATCAATTGCTGCCTGCCTTTTTTATTCAAATAGTCCTTATGTTTGACCTGCCCCAGACAGGTGTGCGATATGTATTGCTCGATAAAAGCAGTGATGAAATCGTGTGAATTCAGTTTCCCCCCCTTCATTTTGGGCTCAAGTTTATCAGATGTCTGCAATAAAGGATACAATACAAACATTAATGGCTTTCTTCTAGCTCATAACCTGCTTTTAATATAAGTCTTTATCTAAGCAGTATATTGCAGTAACCACCAGTGTCACAATGTAGTCACCTACCTTTTTTTCGTGTATTCCTTTAGGCTTGACTTCGTTTCGCAACAGTGGCTTTGTTCTTGCGTCCGGTACATCGACCGTTCGTTATGGATTTTTATAGCCTGGGCATGTGTGAAACTCCGCTCTCCGTGCGTCATGACGCTGGGGCGTGACCACATTCTTTATTCTGCATGCGACATACACGGCGGAACATGTGTGAGGGAGAACATGATGGCGGAATCCACGAAAATGAACAGGCCCCGCAGTGGTGGAGATTGTCGCAAACACAAGGCCACCCCCATGAGCAAGGGGGAGATGGTGGAGATGGTGCGCATATTTGAAAAATATGATTATGACTGCAAGATGGAGAACTATGATAGGCCCAACAGCCATAAAGACTGGGTTCTTGAGAAGGTCCTTGCGGTATTGGAAGGAGAATATGGGGTCAAACGAACGAAACATTAAATTCGCAAACGATGGTCAGGTTTGAAACACAGAGAGCAAGAAAATTTGGACTCCATTCACCGCACCATTATTAAAAAAAGTAAGCACATTTAATGTTAGAATTAACTGTCTGTACATTATAAATGAATCAAAGTTTTTTGGGCCTATTTTTTTGGGGGGGGCTAAAGAAGAAGTTAATTAAAGTTTTAATGCAGATCTGAATTATACTTGTTCTTTCTGGCTAGGCTTTTTTTGTGTAATAATTTATATACTGTATGTAATGATTTCCACGGGACAAAGGCACAGAGAAAGACACCAGACAAGACACCACAGGGGACAAAGGGAGGCTTCCCTTGGTCGGTCCCCAACAGGGCAGACAACAGGGCCATCATCACCCCAAAACGTAAGTCACAACTTGCAAAACACAAATTTTGCCTCCGACAGGGGTGTTTCTAGGTGGGAAAAGGCCATGGGCTCAGGGCGTAACTTAAGGGGTACATTACACTTTATGTTAGCTGCATCACTGCCCATTAATGACGCATTTCCAGGGTAGACATGGGTAGAGGAGAGGCCCTGGGGATCAGAGTCACGCCTGCTGGAATGGTCATCTTATATCCCCTATCCCCAAGAAAATCCGCAAAAGGGATTCTAGGAAAATATTTGACATTTGGGGTGGCTTCATTGATGTTGTCTTGTTTATTTTTAGAGGATCGTGAGTGTGGTCAGCACCAACATTTAGAGGAGTGTGATCAGAGCGCTGGACCCAGCAAAGAGCCTCCAGTGGACAGCACATCCCCAGACACAAGACATGCAGAGGGTGGAGGAGTTCATCAAATAGAAGATGATACTTTGGAGCCTGTTGTTTGCCCCAGTAAGTATTTTTAACATCTGGCTTCAATATTCTAGACATGTCTACTGATTAGTAGTGTTGAGCAGAATACGCTATATTCGATTTCGCGATATATCACGAATATATAGCCGAATATTCGAGAAATATTCGCTAAATTCGAATATTCGTGATATTTTATCGAAATGAAATTTTTTGCGAAATTTCGCTATTGCGAATGCGAAAATAATTGCGAAATTTCGACAACAGCGGAAGGAGCACTCTGATTGGCTCAGAATATTCGTGATATTTTGCACTCTGATTGGCTCAGAATATTCGTGATATTGTATCGAAATTTCGCAAAATGCGAATGCGATATTGATGGCGAAATTTCGGAAGGAGCACTCTGATTGGCTCAGAAAATTTGTGAAATTTTACAATACAAAATAATTGCGAAATTTCGACAAATGCGGAAGGAGCACTCTGATTGGCTCAGAATATTCGTGATATTTTACAATACAAAATAATTGCGAATATTCGGCAAATGCGGAAGGAGCACTCTGATTGGCTCAGAATATTCGTGATATTTTACAATAGAAAATAAAAAGTGTTTTGCATTGGTGGTGATTCTTTACTCTATCCATCTGTCACAGCCGTTTGTCAATCAAACACCTTGAAGATTGAACACGTTCATGCTGCATGCTTTGGACTTTTTTTCACTTCACATATCAAAGACATTTTTATGAAAGATTATTTTTCTATTATTGGGACTATATTTCTTTATATATTTGTTTCACTGTGTATTTCACAAGTTATTTGCGCTTGCTTATTTTATAATTTGCCCACATGTCTTGTCACTAGACATATTTTTTATTCTTGTAGAGCGACTCCATTTTCTGTCTTGTATTAATTTATGTTGTATAACATTTTTGAGTTGCTGCTGTATTCTCCCCTTTTTTTAAGGTATGCGCAATTTTTTCCTTCTTACAAAAAAAAATAATATCAAACATACAAATATTCATAACAGAAACATACACAAAGCCCCCCCCCTTTTTGCATCAGAGACAATCAGAGTTTTCCTACCACAGTTATCGAAAATTCGCAATCATTTTCGTATTCGCATTAGCGAAATTTCGCATTTTTTTTTTTTTTTATATTCGGCAACATAAAAGGATCGCCTCAGCTTAGCTACTCAGCCCAGCGTCTCTAATCATACCAGCAATGCTTTTAGACGTCGATAGGATGTGATCTGTTTTAAAAATAAAATTGAAAAAATGTGAATATTCGGAATAGCGAATATTCACCGCGAAATTCGAAATATATCGCGAATACTCGAATATGCCATATTCGAGCCGAATATTCGCAATACGAATATTCGTGAGCAACACTACTGATTAGATGTCCAAACCAAACACGCACACAACACAGGAGCAAAGTATATATAGTGCATTGAACATTTTGGCATGTAGAAGGAAGAGGTGGAATGAGCTGGCAGTGTTGCTAGGTACCCAAGTTTTTAAGACACAGGCACCTGGTACTATATTTCCAGAGTGTCTGTAGTGTGTATATTCCTAGTAGTGTAGGTGTCTGAAAAGCAAGCAGGTTGCAACCAAGAATTGACTGTCTAGGTTTAGGTAAGTATTTACAAAAATTAGCCGTGAATAATAATGTGCCCATCTTTTTGTTGCCTTAGCCACTTGACCATCATTCCCATTTTAATTTCTTATCTTCTTCCAAGGCCACCAACTACCAGGATGCACTATTGGTCGGATCAGTGCTGATATGCTGCAGGCAATGACAGAGCTTGAAAAACTAAAGGAGGCTGCCACTGGTGTTCAGAGACGAATCCGGGATTATTACGACCTGTTGGCAACATTTTAACACATTTTGTGCGTACATTTTATTTCAATTGTTACCTCCTGTCTTTGTTTTTATTTTTGTACTTTATGTACTTTATGTAACTATACTTTGAAGCACAGGCTCTGATTTATGTTTTTTAGAAATCGCACTACTTCCTTTGAATTATTGCGATTTCATATGATGTGACTTTTCATGCGATTTTACCTCTCAAAACGCTTGACAATTCACACCAAATTACAATATGTGCTTTTTAAGCGTCTCAGGTCAGTGTTTCTCCACTCCCCTTCTCCTGGTGCTCGACCACGTCCTTTTTTCTTTATTGTAGGCAGTATAAACCTAATAAAGTACATTTTTCTCAATAAAAACTAAACAATGCACCTATGGCAAAAGTTTAAACTAGAGAAAATAGGACCTGGTAATGCACCTGGAGAAGGAGAGTTGAGAAACACTGTCCTAAGGGCCAGTTCACAACAAACGCAGTTCCATTCAGTTTGATGTGCATTTTTTTTAAAACAAAAAATGCATGCACAGTGTTTTCCATGTTTTCTAATGGCTCTAGTTGACAACATGTAGTCAGTTTCCGGTGCAGAAACTGACTGCATGATGTGAACTAGAGCCAACTAGAACCATTGGAATACATGGGAAACACTGTGCATGCATTTTTGGCGCACAAAAAATGCACACCAAACTGAACGGAACTGCATCTGGTCCTACATTTACATTTTGGGCTAATATTTATTTTTTTGCCTATTCAAAGACAAAATGTGAAGAACCACAGAAATGAGGACACAAACCTTAAATTTCCCTCATGATCACTTTTTGCCAAAATTAGGAGACTTTTTACCTACATGGAGATTTTAAATTCAGTACAACACACAGTGGGTGTTTTTTTTCTAGACATCATTCAACATTTGCACTACAAGTGCACTGCAAGTACACTGAAAGTGCACTTGGAAGTGCAGTCGCTGAACATTATTTAGCCTAAATGAGGGGAAGCTTTGCTGATTGTAACATCCAATCATGGGCATGATCCAAAAATGTATGTTTGGTATCCTATTTGCCCCCCTCAGATATACAGCGAATGCACCTCCAAATGCACTTTCAGTGCACTTTGCAATACAAAGTGGATTTAACATTCGTAAAGAAACAACACTTTTTTAATAATTTCTGTTTTGAAGGTACACACATTTTAGGCAGGGTATCATAAGGGAAAGTTTAGATTTAGGCCTCTTCTAAATTTGGCAAGGAAAGTGATGAGCTCATACCACCTGAGAAAGGGTTTATATCAACAATGGAATATGCAAAGATGATGGATGTTTAAAATAATACACTATAAACGATAATAGGTAGCAACCAGAAGGGCTAGAGCAGGGGAAACCCGTCGACACAGAGATAAGAGAGAGGCCGGGGGGACAGATGGGGGGAGGGAGAAGGGGGATGGGAGGAAAGAAGAGAGGGAGATGGGAAGGGGGGGAGAGAAGGGAACCAGACTGTAAAAGATACTGATATATGAATAATCCATTTTGCTCTCCCTTTTCAGAGAAAAAAATAAATAAAAGGAACAAGAAATAAAAAGAAAAGAAGTATAAAGATAACTATAACAAGGAAAAGAGAGGGGCAGAGGGAAAAAAAAAAACATATATGATGCAAAACCATGAAGGAGACATGGCGGGTAAATGATTGGCGGGCAACTCTCGCTACCTTCTTTCTGTCTATGGTTAAGTCTGAAATGGGCAAAAAAAAAAAAATACCACCTGAGGAAGGCAAGATAATCTTTAATAATGTCTCATATGGCGTTTTAATGTAAACATTTTGAAATTTAAGGTTTTAAAGAATTGGTGATGTGTATTGCTCTGTTTTAAAAGATACATGTTTTGCCAGAAAATCAGAGAAAATAAGGAAATTATAAATGTTCATACACAAATAACGATGTTTTATTTTTCTAAAACACTAAAAAACGCACATTTGAATGTGCTGGAAGTAAAAAAAAAATTGTATTCAAGCAATGTGTGGCTTCTTATTTATATGATCAATACCAGTATATTTGATAATTTGGTGTAGTTACATTGACAGTGTATTGGAAAATGTGTGTAGCAGAGCCAGAACACAAAATAATACACTACATAGCTCAATGCAAGATTTTAACAGCAATTTTGCACATCTGCTTGGTTTGCAATAGTTGAGAAAATGACAAATATGATTAGAATGACATTTGATAAAATAATAATAAACACAGACAACAGTAGGTCCAGAAATAAATTTTATAAGAAAAATAAATACATTTTACAGACTCTCAAGGACATTTTGCTGCCAAGGCACTGCCCCTCTACCCACAAAGTACTCCATATACTGCTCACGGACAAGACGGGCATTCTGGGAGGAGACAGCAGAACGAGCAATTTCCAGCGTTGGCATCACTGCCTCTTTAGCTGGCCGTACACCTGAGGGGTCATCAGTATGCCCGGAGCCTATGTAGTTGCTAGCATTCCTCCGTAAAAAATTGTGGAGGATGCAGCAGCACAACACAACATGGTTGAGTTTATATTCAGCCAAGTTAATGGTAGTTAAAAAAAGGTGAATACGACTTTATAATATGCCAAAGGCATTTTTGACCACCCTTCTGGCACGCGAGAGTCTGTAATTAAAAACACATTGCTCAGGGGTGAGGTTCCTCATCGGAAAGGGCTTCAAAAGATGTTCCCCAAGAGCAAAGGCCTCATCTGTCACAAATACGAAGTTGAGGCCCTCCACATTGTCCTGAGCAGATGGCAAACGTAAGGTGCCATTCGTGAGACACCAGTAGAACTCTGTATGTGTCATGACACCTCCATCACGATTTTTGAGGATATTGGCTTGATCCTGAAAAACCCTCAAATCTTTAGACGTAATTGTACAGATTTGACGGTTTTTCAGGATCAAGCCAATATCCTCAAAAATCGTTTTATAGACAAAGGCTATGATTCTCAAAGTATTGATGAAGAAATTAAAAAAGTGTCCCTTTTAGATAGGAACACCTTATTGTTGGAACGTACTCAGCAAACATCTGACAATAAGTTCAAGTGGTCCCTCATTACTTCATTTTCAACTCAACACAAACAAATCAAGGACATTTTCAGGAGACACTGGAAAGTGCTTAAAAGTGATCGAGTTTTAGGCCCAGTCCTCCCGGACTCTGCAGGAGTTATTATTAGGGGTGCACAATCGTTGGGCGGATTGCCCCAAATGTAATAGATGCACCTGTACAGCCAGTTTTTTTCGACCACATGAAAGGTTATTACCCTTGTAGAAAATGTAATGTATGTCTACACAACACATGTGGTCAAAGAAAATCTGAATCATTTGAGTCTATTAGCACTGGTCAACAATACCAAATGAAACATTTCACGACATGCTCTACACAATACATTGTGTATCTGATTACATGTCCATGTCATAAGCAATATGTAGGGCGTACTATACGCACATTCTCTGTGCAAATTAACGAGCATATTGCCAGTATTAAAAAGGGGCGCACCAACCACAGTGTGTCCAGACACTACCTTCATTATCACAACCAAAATCCACTTGGCGCTAAGTTTCAGGTTATTGACAAATTTGTCCCCCACTGGAGAGGCGACTCTAGACGCTGAGGAGTCTCTAAACTTGAGACCTTCTGGATATACCAAATCAAAACTTATATACCACATGGAATGAATGTGGATTGGGACATTAATGCTTTCATTAACCAAGCATGAGTGTCCCTCTCCCGTTATTCCCTCCCATCTGCCCCTCTTCCACTATGCCAATTATTCCTTGTTCTCTGGATATTTTTCCCATTTTTTATTTTTATTTATTTGTTGTTTTTATTTTTATATTTATTTTTATTTTCAAATCATATGATATAGTTCGTTCTATTATTCCAGTTATGTAATGAGTAGTTTAAACGATTCTAGTCCCAGTACATGGATGCGATTTTACATCTGCCTATGTATTTTCTGATGTGCTTTTATATTGATGTTTTATACCATTAGCATTACCAGTCCTTGCGGTGATTTGTTTTTGACCATATTGCCCCATTTGTGGCCTGCTGACCCTCGGGAGGGAGTATTTAGAGCATATAATTTGGGTGGGTTAGGCAGGAGTTTAAATCCCTCCCTGCTCTAAAAATTAAAAATAAAAACGATTTAAGCCTCACAGGAGCTATGCCATAATGTGCAACTATGAACAGCATATTTGCATATTATGGCACTCTTACCTTAGAGGCATTTCACACTGCTGTGCAGCGGTTTGGCCAGTGCAGCACAATGTACTATTGGTTTCCCATGGACTTCTATTAGATCAGGCCATTTTGTTTGATACAGCATGCAGGACTTTTGGTGCCCTTTCAGAAATCATGTCAAAATCGTGGGACATATAGTTACATAGTTACATATAGTTACATAGTCAGTCCATCTAGTCCAACCAATAAAAAAATTTAAAATTAAAATAATAATAAATCGTACAATTCCATATACACAATCCTTCATCCACAGTTGATCCAGAGGAGGATGAAAAACCCCAGCAGAGCATGATCCAATTTGCTACAGCAAGGGAAAAAATTCCTTCTTGATCCCCCGAGAGGCAATTGGAATTTCTTCCCGGATTAACTTTACCTATAAATGTTAGTCCCCAGTTATATTATGTACATTAAAGAAAGAACTCAGGCCTTTTTTTATAGCAATCTACTGAGCTGGCCATTAATAGAACTCTAACGATAGACGTGGGTAACCCGCACAAAAACAGTGCTGCGGCAGTGTGAAATCAGCCTTACAGAATTGCCCTATTCCAGCAATGCAACACCCACGCTCTTCCTCATCACTCTTCCACGGGTGATTCCATTTTGTTCTGGCCTTCTTTTGCATCTTAGGCCCCGTACACACGGTCGGTTTGGTCCGATGAGAATGAACCAAAGTTCATTTTCATCGGACCAAACCGACCATGTGTATAGGCTATCGGTCTGTTTTCCTTCGGTCCAAAATTTTAAAACATGCTTCAAAACCGAACCGATGGACCGCTGCCCCATCGGACCAAACCGATGTTTAGTACTCAGAATCAAGATTTAAGTAATCAGAATCAAGTCGACGCATGCTTGGAAGCATTGAACTTCGTTTCTTTCAGCACGTCGTGTGTTTTACGTCACCGCGTTCTGACCCGATCGGATTTTGAACTGATGGTGTGTACACACATCAGACCATCAGGCCACTTTAGCGGTGAACCGATGAAAACGGTCCGTCGGACCATTCTCATTGGTTTTGTCCGACCGTGTGTACGGGGCCTTAGGTGTTTTTAGGCCTTTATGCTTGGCCAGGCCAGGATGACAGGGGCTGGAAGATAGATGAACCTCTGACAATCTATTTTGTTTTCCCATCTTTAATTTACACTGATAAGTCCTTTGATAGTATCAAATCAAAAACTAATGTGGAAACCAAAACTCATGTGTAACCAGCAAAAGTGCATAATGAGACAAGTGCCTAGCCATCATTAGTGAGTAATAGGTGATTAACACACCTAATATTAAATACAACACATCTGATAACAAAAACCTTTTATTCCAACAGGAAAGCATCTTTCAAAATTGTGTTCCATGCAGTGGTATATAATAGTAATTCATGGTAAAACAACCAAAATCATAAAACACAAAATAAAGTATTGAGATTCTGAATGTAGTACACTATAATTCTATATATAATGTATATATTTTACTTCTTCTGGTTTGTCTATAGTAATCATATGTGTTAAAATATAAAGTACAGCGCAAAAACAATAATAAGTGAAAAAATTGATAGTGACACCAAAATGTAAGAAATTAATAAATTAATTAATATCACAAATTCCCACACTGGGAGATTGTAAAAAACGTGCACATGTAGAAAAAGTATGTGAATACATAGACTACAACCATAAATATGTGATTGATATAATCCAAACTATTTAAGTGAACTGGTAAGTAATCCTACTCATGAAAATAGGATATATGTGGATAAAAAAATAAAAAAGTCCAGAAACAGTCCCAAATGTGAATGTGTGAATCCAGATTCTTCTTCTCAAAAGTAATGTAACATCAAAGAAAACACTTCCTTCCACCAAATAGGCACCCGAGTTATATAGAGATGTAGTCTCCTTACTCGTTATTCTGACCACAAGCACAGTGGTCAATCAAAGCCCAGGGTGTTTTAAGTCTCCCAAAAAGACTTGTGGCTGGAGCTGGTTCTAAACACTGAGTCCGGCACTGATTAAGATCTCAAAGATAAAAACAAAAGAGCCCCATAGTGTAGACTGCAATATAAAGATTTAATAAAAAGTGGTAATGCACTTACAGGAGTAGATAAAGTACGCGCAGTGTACAAAATCTCTCAGGCAATGTGTGATGAATCTCTGTGTCTCCTCCTATTCCCTCCGCTGTATCAGTCTGCCGTTCTGCTGAGCGTGATGTTGTTGGGACGCAGGCCACACCTACACGTTTCGTCACAAGCTGACGTCGTCTGGGATTGGCCGCTGCGTCCTCGGCATCACGTATGCCCTTAGGTGTGGCCTGCGACCCGACGACATCACGCTCAGCAGAACGGCAGACTGATACAGCGGAGGGAATAGGAGAAGACGCCGAGATTCATCGCACATTGCCTGAGAGATTTTGTACACTGCGCGTATTTTATCTACTCCTGTAAGTGCATTACCACTTTTTATTAAATCTTTATATCGCAGTCTACACTATGGGGCTCTTTTGTTTTTCTCTTTGAGATCTTAATCAGTGCCGGACTCAGTGTTTAGAACCAGCTCCAGCCACAAGTCTTTTTGGGAGACTTAAAACACCCTGGGCTTTGATTGGTCAGAATAATGGGTAAGGAGACATCTCTATATCACTCGGGTGCCTATTTGGTGGAAGGAAGTGTTTTCTTTGATGTCACATTACTTTTGAGAAGAAGATCCTAGATTCACACATTCATATTTGGAACTGTTTCTGGACTTTTTTTTTTTTTTTTATCCACATATATCCTATTTTCATGAGTAGGATTACTTACCAGTTCACTTAAATAGTTTGGATTATATCAATCACATATTTATGGTTGTGGTCTATGTATTCACATACTTTTTCTACATTTGCACATTTTTTACAATCTCCCAGTGTGGGGATTTGTGATATTAATTCATTTATTAATTTCTTACATTTTGGTGTCACTATCAATTTTTTCACTTATTATTGTTTTTGCGCTGTACTTTATATTTTAACAAATTTTTTTAATTTGTATCTACAATTTTTGGTACTGGCAGCATTCACGTATTTGGTTTAGCGTGTTTTTTCCAATTTTTTGGAAATGTTTTTTTTTTTTCATATAGTAATCATATTACGAGGAATTATTTTTGTTTTGCAGCCAAGTGCATATGCCTACATAAGGTTTGATGGAAGTCACCAGGAAATGTCTTCTGTGTAATTAGCGTCCATGGTTGTAGTAAATGTGTACTATAACAGCATGTTATACCAAGGTAATTTAACCTCCTTAAAAGGAAGAAAGATTAAAATTAACAATGCCATGAGATCTCGACTGAACAGCATGTATGTCACCGTTGTCATGGAGACTGTTTTTGCATTGAACAATTCAACGGGCACTTTTACTGATTATATTTTTTCTGCAGTTTAGCAACATGAACCGACCATAGAAAATTACATTTTGTGCTACACAGCTTAAAAGACATGAATGGTCACATAAAGTATGTATTGTCACAAATAAAGCATGCAGTCAATAGCTTGATGGCTAAACTGATCTTTACATATACCTGTAACATATAAAAAATAATTTACTTCAGTGAACCAATTCTTTATAACGGCATTGGAGGCAGCACTACTGGACTATGGCTCTAATCTAGGCAAGGTGGTGATGGCCAAGGAGCAGCAGATGGTACATCAAGATTGGCTTCCAGTGAGCCACCTCACTCTGTCACTCGATGTCACTTCCTCCCCTCTAGAGGATATCACGTTCTCCAGAAAGAGTGGAAAGATGTTACTTCCTGGTGACAGGACAATCACATTGCCAGCGACAAATCGGACAGCTCAACTCATTTCTTTCTTTCTTTCTCTCTTTACATATTTTGAGAGCTATGATTAGCTAGACAGCATACAGTACGTCTCCTTTGCCACTGTGTTTCTTTCTTCCATTCTTCCTTCCTAAAATACTGTATCTCTGTTGCCTCCTTCCTTCTCTATTGTGCCTGTATCTCTGAGCCCCCTTCCTTTCCAGTACCAATGTATCTATGTGCTTCTGCCTGTCCAACTTACCCTGCCCTATATCCATATATCACTAACAAAAATGTAAAAAATATATATATATTTACACAGGCCAACTAATAATCCCTTGCCGACCAGGCTTTTTCTGGCACTTATTGTTTACAAGCTTAAATCAGTATTTTTTGCTAGAAAATTACTTAGAACCCCCAAACAGTATACATTTTTTTTTAGAAGAAACCCTAGGGAATAAAATGGTGATCCTTGGAATTTTTAATGTCACATGGTTTTTGCGCAGTGGTTTTGTAAACGCAATTTTTTGGGAAAAAATACACTTTAACCACATGCCGACCGCCGCACGCAGATATACGTCGGCAGAATAGCATGGGCAGGCAAAAGAATATATATATATATTGTAATTGTAATTGTAGATGCGCGCACGTTTCCACAGTCTTCCTAGTGACAGGACAGTGTACACAGCTTCCTGTAATCGGAAGCGGTGATCACTGTCCTGCCATACACAGCCCATCCCCCCTACAGTAAGAGTCACTCCCTAGGGCACACTTAACCCCTACAGCACCACCTAGTGGTTAACCAATTCACTGCCAGTGTCATTTTCACAGTAATCAGTGCATTTTTATAGCACTGATCACTGTAAAAATGACAATGGTCCCAAAAATGTGTCAAAAGTGTCCAATGTGTCCTCCATAATGTTGCAGTCATGATAAAAATTGCTGATCGCCGCCATTACTAGTAAAAAAAAATATTAATAAAAATGCTATAAAACTATCCTCTATTTTGTAGATGCTATAACTTTTGCGCAAACCGATCAATAAACGCTTATTGCGATTTTTTACCAAAAATATGTAGAATACATATCGTCCTAAACTGAGGGAAATTTTTTTTTTTTAATATATATTTTTGGGGATATTTATTATTATTAAAGTTAAAAATATTGAATTTTTTTCAAAATTTACGCTCTACTTTTGTTTATAGAGCAAAAATAAAAACCGCAGAGGTGATCAAATACCACCAAAAGAAAGCTCTATTTGTGGGCAAAAAATGACGTCAATTTTGTTTGGGAGCCACGTTACACGACCGCGCAATTGTCAGTTAAAGCGACACAGTGCCAAATTGCAAAAAGTTGCCTGGTCTTTGACCAGCAAAATGGCCTGGGGCTTAAGTGGTTAATGAATTTACAAATAATAAAACATTATTTACCCCAATTTTTTTTTGGGCATAATGTGAACGTTATGCAGAGTAAATAGATACCTAACATGTCACCCAAAATTGTAAACACTTGTGGAATGGCAAAGAAATGGTACTTAAAAATATCAATAGGCGACGATTTAAACGCCTTTACAGGTTACCTGTTTGGAGTTACAGAGAAGGTCTAGCGTTAGAATTATTGCTCTCACTCTAAGGCCGTGTACAGACGACCAAACAAGTACGATGAAAGCGGTCCACCGGACCGTTTTCGACGTACATGTCTGGCCGGGGCTTTCTGTACGATGGCTGTACTAACCATCGTACAGAAATCCGCGCGTAAACAATACGCGGGGCGTGTCTGCGGTGTCGCTGTGTCGATGACGCGGCGACGTGGGCGGGCCTGCCAGTTAAATGCTTCCACGCATGCGTCAAAGTCATTCGACGCATGCGAAGGATGGCGGGCGCTCGGACATGTACGGTATGTCTGTACAGATGACCGAACATGTCCGAGCGGGCATGATTCCAGCGGACTGTTTTAAAACAAGTCCAGGAATATTTGCCCGCTGGGAAAAGGCCCGGCGGGCAAATGTTTGCTGGAATCCTGCACGCTTGGGCCTACACACGACCGAACATGTCTGCTGAAACTGGCCTGCGGACCAGTTTCAGCAGACATGTTTGGTCGTGTGTATGGGGCCTAACATTCACGGCAAAACCTCACATGTGTGGTGCAAATACCATTTACATATGCGTGCGTGACTTATGTATGCGTTCGCTTCTGCGTGCAGGCATGGAGGGATGGAGACGCTTTAATTTTGTTTTTTCTTATTTGTCTTACTTTTTATTTTTACACTGTCCCTTTAATTTTTATATTTTTTATCACTTTATGTAAACATTCCTTGTAAAAGAAATAAGGGTATACGGGTCCTCTTTATGGAGATATCTGGGGTCAAAAAGATCCAAAATCTCTACTTTACCTTTAAAAGCAAAAGATCATAAAAAAAATTATTTACTTCTAGCCTGGACTGGAAGTGACGTCATATTGTTGCACCGGTCCTCCAAGGCCATAGAGGTGATCAAAGAGTTTAGCCACACAGGATAATTTCTCGTGTGAACCAGAGGAAACCATAAGCCAGAGAAACACCGGCGTCCCCTCCCTCCTGCCACTTCGGAAACCTGTCCAGCGGCTCATGAATAGTTTCATGAGAAACCCAACCGCTGGCTGCAAAAACGATACCAAGGTTATGGCTGATATCTTCAGCCATAATCCAGGTAAACCACTTGCAAGCCACAATGTGTGTGTATATATATATATATATATATATATATATATACCGTATTTATCGGCGTATAACGCGCACTTTTTTCCCCTTAAAATCAGGGAAAAATCGTGGGTGCGCGTTATACGCCGATCCACGCTGTCTGAGTGCCGCCGCCGACATATACCGAGCGCAGTACACTCGGGTACACTTGGCTAAGCTCGGCCACACTCGGCTCCGCTCGCGGTCACGCCCTGTCCCGCCTCCTAGCCTTTATGCGAGAGGAGTCGAGCGTGGCCGAGCCTACTGTACCCGAGTGTACTGCGCTCGGTATATGTCGGCGGCGGCGTATAGAGACAGCGCGGGAGAAGCGGGGAGGACACCACCATGGACGCAGATGGACGCCGGGCAAGACACCGACGAGGGTCATTCAAATTGTAAGTATTTCTTTTTTTTCCTTAAAATTCCCTTCTAGGTTTGGGGTGCGCGCTATACGCCGGTGTGCGCTTTACCCCGATAAATACAGTATATATATATATATATATATATATATATATATATACGTATTGCGGTTGGCAAGTGGTTAAAGAACATAAAAAATATGGCCTCTGCATACCTGTGAGACAGTGGCGGACCGTAATGCACGGCGCAGGGGCAACGCCCCCTAATCCATGCATGCGGGACGCATAGATTCCAATGGGGGTTCTTTTTTTTTTTTTTTTTGGAAAGAACGTGATTAGAGGCTCTAATAGGCTTTAAAAAAGTGTGGGCTCAGGGCCAACAATTAATATTCGCTATTGTCTTCTTGATTCTCCTCCCGGACTTATTTTTAATTTACTTGTTTTGGACCAGTTTATTAAGGGCCAGTTCACACTGCTGCAAATTCACTGCGGGTTCCCGCATCGCATGTCTCCCAACGGCAGTTCACACTGCCCTATGCAAACTGCTGGGAGTGTCAATTAAAAGTTAATGTAACCCCCAAATCAGTTCGCAAATCGCGGTGCGATCTGCAAATTCGGACAGGAATCAGATTGCATGGGTGTGAAGACCCATGCGATCCGATTCTGCTGCGGACCAAAAAAAAGGTCCCGTGCAATTTGGTCCGAATGTGATGCGAAGTCAGCCATACTATCTGTATGGCTGAATTTGCATCGCACATACATCGTATGTGATTTGCTCTGCAGTGCGGTGAGAATCACATGCGATCTCGCACCACAGTGACAGTGCATATTGTTTAGCACTAATTGCTGTATTAGTGTCACTGGTTCCCACAAAGGTTTAAAAGGGTCAGTTAGTGTCAGAATGTGCACTGCAATATTCCAGTCCCGCTTTCAGTCGCTGATCGCCCCATTACTAGTAAAAAAAATATGTAAAAAATTTAAATATCCCATAGTTTGTAGACACTATAACTTTTGCGCAAACCAATCAATACACGCTTATTGGGATTTTCTTACCAAAAATATGTAGCAGGATACATATTGTCCTAAATTTATGAAGAAGTTGGATTTTTTTGGGGATATGTTTTATAGCAGAAAATAAAAAAATAAAAAAATATTGGGTTTTTCTTTTCAAAATTGTTGGTATCTTTTGTTTATAGCGCAAAAAATAAAAAACCGCAGAAGTGATCAAATACCACTAAAAGAAAGCTCTATTTATGGGGAAAAAGAGACACACATTTTATTTGGGTACATTGTCGTTTGACCAAGCAATTGTCAGTTAAAGTAACGCAGTGCCATATCGCAAAAAGTGGCCTGGTCAGGAAGGGGGGTATATCTTCCAGAGGTCAAGTGGTTAAATATTCAAAATTGTGTTGTGTGTTTGTTTAAGAGGGAGAACAATGCATTGAAGGGAGACTATGAAATGGTTCTTGGTCATCTATGCATACATTAATCAGGAATGCAGTATATGAATAGAAAATGGAATGTAGACAAACCTCTACAGCAGGCGTCTCAAACTGGCGGCCCTCCAGCTGTTGCAAAAATACAAGTCCAATGAGGCATTGCAAGAATGACAGTTACCAGCAAGACTCCCACAGGCAGAGGCATGATGGGACTTGTAGTTTTACAACAGCTGGAGGGCCACCAGTTTGAGACCCTTGCTCTACAGGAAGGGTGAGCATTAAATATGCTTCAATATGGACTGCATGTAGCAAGTTACAATAGAACCTGTTGGAGCACCACTGAAAAGAGAAAGGACCATTATTTATCAAAGTCTTAGTAAATCTTGTTTTTTCATTTAGGTGAGATTTATGTATGTCATTTTTAGTCACTGCACAGTAGGTAATTACAAATGCAAACATATGAAGGTTTAATCTGATCCACTGGATTCAGGACTATGCTTTGATGCTGCCCATTTTGCCTTCTACTCATCAATTCCACTACTGCCTTATTTCAAATATTTGTAATTTTCTTTGAGAAAGCGCTGTACCTAGCTTGAGCCTAGGTTCACACATGTGTGTTGTGGGAAACGCAGGGAATTATGTGAATTTCCTGCGTCGCATTGAAATTGCGCAGCACTCATGTGATCTGCTGCGGGTGTCAATGTTAAATTAACAACATCCCAAAACAGCTTGCAAAACACAATATGATTGCCTGAATCGGATCAGATAAGTGTGAACACCCCTCTGATCCCATTCTGGTGGGGGAAAAAAAGGGCCCTGCACCATTTTGGTACATACAAAATAAATGGCTCAAATAGCACCGCAAAGACATTGCATGTGATTTGCACAGGAATGCGGTGGGATTGTTGTGCGAATCACATGCATTGTGCTACATCACTGCAGTGTGGTCCCAAGCTCAAACATGTAAGAAAGGAACCTGTTTCTGCTGGCTATTTTAATAAAGCAAGAATGTTATTTTGTATAGTGTACGGAAATTCCTGTTGTTAGTACAGCTGATTGCTTCGGCAGAGATGAGCTTGCTGAGCTAGCACCTAGATGTTTTTGTGACGCATAGAGCTTGACCACACCTAGAGTGGCATGTGAAATATTTTCTTAAAGTTTAAGTGTTGGATCAACAGTAAATACAGTGATGTGTTTATACATACTGTAACTGTTATTGTCACAACATAAATAAACTCTTTTGGGAAAAAAAAATACTTTGATGCATTTTAAAAAGGAGTTCCAGTCTCCTGTGAAAAAAATAAAAGTCAGCAACTAAAAAAACTGTAGCTGCTGACTTTTAAAAAACAGCCACTCACCTGACTCATGATCCAGCGGAGTACTCACCCCAGTCGGTTTCACACGCTGTTTTCTTTCCTCAGTGCCGCCATCTCAATTATGGGCATCTGGCTGTGACAACTTGCGGCTTCACAGCCGGGTGCCCACTGGGCTTTAAACGAGCGGCGCTGAGCATCGTGACTGGTGGAAGCAGACTTCTGGGACCTGTCATATATCCCAGAATACTGCAGGGGGGAGGGAGGGGGGAAAACTTTAGCTTCCGACCGCCTAGGTCAGTGATGGCGAACCTTGGCACCCTAGATGTTTTGGAAATACGTTTCCCATGATGCTCAACTATACTGCAGAGTGCATGGGCATTATGGGAAATGTAGTTCCAAAAAATCTGGGGTGCCAAGGTTCACCATCACTGGTTTAGGTGGTCACAGTGGCAGGAGTCAAAATCAAATCAGGTTCTCACCTCCCACTCCTCAAAAGTGCAAATTCCTCAAGAGGAGAGGGAGATGAGTCCTTAAAACTGAACTTCCCCTTTTGGGTGGAGTTTAACTTTAAGTAGTACTTCAACCATTATTTGTACTAGCCTCATTTTGTCCCTTGCATATCATCATTCAGACTGAGAGAGGATAAGGTTTTGCTGCACTGTGCTTGCTGGTTGGAAAAAAAAAGCACAGAGAGGACTTTCTCGGTTAGCTGCTGACTCCATCACTATCCAATCACAGCCTTGATCAAGCTGTATTGCTTTGAATGCAGTGAAAAAAAAACAATAAAAGGTCAAGGCCTTGTATTGTGGCTAAGAGGTGTGTGGATTAAAAAGCTGGCTGAACAGAATACATTTTTTTTTTTTCAAGTAGAGCTGTGCACAAATATATATTTCAATTGTGTACAGTATTTAGGCCTCATGTACATCGGACGTTTAGGGTATAGGGTCTGGCGTTACGCCCCTGCATGCTAGCCTCTGTGTCCATGCATTTAGAGGAGTTTAGAGTCTTTGGGCCAGATTCTCGTAGATTGGAGTAAAACTGTGCGGGCGTAACGTATCTCGTTTACGCTACGCGGCCGCAAGTTTTACGGGAAAGTGCTTGATTCACAAAGCACTTGCCTGTAAAGTTGCGGCGGCGTAGCGTAAATCCTCCGTCGCAAGCCCGCCTAATTCAAATGATCCAGGTAGGGGGCGTGGATCATTCAAATTAGGCGCGTTCCCACGCTGAACGTACTGCGCATGCGCCGTCCCTAAAATTTCCCGACGTGCATTGCGCTAAATGACGTCGCAAGGACGTCATTGGTTTTGACGTTAACGTAAATGGCGTCCAGCGCCATTCACGGACGACTTACGCAAACGACGTACATTTTTAAATTTCGACGCGGGAACGACGGCCATACTTAACATTGGTTGCCCCTCATATAGCAGGGGCAACTTTACGTGTCGCAAAAGCTACGGAAACGTGTTGCGCCATCGTAAGCCCTTTGAGAATCTGGCCCAGAAAATCCAGTCCAGTTGATCCAAGAGCAGCGGCATTTTTGCAGAAAAAATGCTTGACACGTGTAAACACCTGTAACCCATCTAAATGCACGTTAACACTAGGCATTTGAGCGTTATTTCATTTCAATGGCCAAAATAAAATGATTATTCTGGCCAATTAAATAAATTAAAGCCCTAGCGCTTGACGCGCCTACATCAAGCATTTTTTCCGCCAAAACATCTCTGCCTGGAGGAAAGGCATCTAAAAGCGTCTAGAAGCTATAGCAAAAACATCCAAAGTGCATGAGGCCTTGAGGCCTTATTGTTTGCCTAAACTTACACTTGGCCTAAATTGACTGTGAACAGTAAACATACATGATTTACATAGTATGCTTTTTTTTCCCATCAGCGATACCCAGAAAAAGTAAAAATTCTGAAATGAGTAAATACATTTTTTTTGAGAATGTTGTGTTTTAGTACTGGTACTTCTTTCCCTACCACCTGCTACTGGCCTATGTTAGATATATCCTTGATGGATGCGCTGCAACATTCCTTATAACATTTCCAGAGCTTGTTTTCTCTCTCTCTTGTGATGTCTGTATTATAAACAAGATGAGTCTGAGGCAGATGATCTATTCCCTCTCATTCCAATTCTGCCAGGTCGGCCAGCAAACAGCAGTAAGGTCTCGTACACATGACTGTTTTCCTCGACAGAATCCATCAAGAAACTTGGTGGCAGAGCTTTTTTGCCGAGGAAAACGGTCGTGTGTATGTTTTTCATCGAAAAAACTGTTGAGGAACTCGATGAGAAAAAAAGAGAACAAGTTCTCTTTTTCCTCGTCGGGAGTCTCAATTTCCTCGTCGTGTTCCTCGTCGGGCTGGTTTTCGACGAGAAACACGTTCGTGTGTATGCCAAGAAACCCGCGCATGCTCAGAATAAAGTATGAGACGGGAGCGCACCTTCGGTAAAAGTAGCATTTGTAATGGAAATAGCACATTCGTCACACTGTAACAGACTAAAAAGTGCAAATTGTCTCTTACCAAACTTTTGCTTAACACGCAGTAACATGAGATTAGCAAAAGCAGCCCAAAGGGTGGCGCCAGTGGAATCGAACTTCCCCTGCCGTCGTATGTGTTGTACGTCACCGCGTTTGAGAACGAGGAGATTTGGTCTTGACAGTGTGTACGCAAAGAAAGCTTGTCAAGATTCTCCACAAGCCTGACAAGGAACTCGCCGAGGAAAACAATGTTTCATTTACGACGAGTTCCTCGGTCGTGTGTACGAGGCCTTTGAGTAAATCTATACAGAAATAAAATTGATCCACACTCCTAAACTGAAGGCCTCTACATGACATATCTAAGACATCCACAGCTCTGACATTTTAAGCTAGGTGTTGAAGGTGGAATAAATTAAGAAATGATGGTGATTATGTCATAAAGTCTAATTTTTGCCTCTACTGTATGACAGATATTCTGTCACAATTTATGCTTCAGAATTTTCTGCAATTTCTTTGACATCATTTTCTGTCAGATCCTGATTCACATTTAGCAAGCTGTATTATTTTTTTCTTTGTCTCGCATTACTACATTTAATGACAAATACTGTTTAAGTATCATCTCTAGTCACACATTACTGTGGCTGTCTGATCATAATTTTCCTAAATCTGTTCACCATTCTAGTTCTGTACTATAATTTTAGAAATCACTGCAGTCAATCAAGTGCATTAAAGTAACAGAGGTTACCATGGTTTTCTGCAAGGCAATTGGCAACAAACATTTTAGAAGGAAAACATAAAAGAATGTATGCCATAGCTCCTCTAAACCAGCCTTTTTCCAACGGGGGTGCCGCTTGAGGTACTCGGGGATGCAGCAGCATCCTGATTGAGAAAGGTCATCAGATCCGACCGAGCCTCCACTCCGCTGAACATCGGCACAGCAGTAGCTCGTTGGGGACAGTAAAGTGAAAGCAGTGGAAGGGGGATACTTGTAGCTTTTTGAGTAGTGAGCTCTCCGACAATGCAGTACCTGGTGTGAATGCAGGTACTGTACTGCAGTTTTTTAAAGGTGTGTGTATGTATGTATACCTATGGGTGTATGTATATATGTGTGTATGTGCTTTATGTATGAATATTTGTGTGTATATACATATGTAGCACACCCCCTAAGGAGCCGAAAGTAGGATGGGATCCCCTACCCTGCACAACCAGGCACACCAAATTTTCAGAAAACAGTCTAAAATTATTATAATTTTTTTTGTATTTATTGGTGGGATTAGAACTTGTATGGGGGATTGAGAATTATGGGATGCCCCTTTTGACTTCAGAACAAACTTCAGGGACACCTTTCCTATCTACAGTCTATATACAGCTCTAACTTCTTCCTCCAGCACACACTTGCTTGTTTCCCGGCTGTTTCGCTCTAAAAAAAGAATTTGTAGAAATGGCCCATTACAGGCAGAGACCAGCAGCCCCTATACTTGTAGAATGTTGAAGTGACACAGCTAACACATTTACAGTACTTCCTCTTCAGGCACTGCCAGCCCACCTGGCTGCAGCTTCCCCTTTCACTAACCCTCCTGGCTACTTCCTCACAGTCCTCCTAGGCTGAACACTCACAGGCCCACCCGGCTCACTTCTCAGGAGATCTCTCAGAAAAAGAAATTGAAAAGGAAAATGAAAATCTCTCAGACATGCTGACCTGCTTCTGTTGTCCTCTCCTTGCTCTCCTTGCTCTCCTGCCTCCAATAAAGGGTTCCTCTATGTGTTTTGGGGGTCCTTCCAGTACACAAGCCCCAGGTCACAGCCTCCTCAGCACTCCATCTCCATCTTCCATCAACTGCCCCTGCTGGCATAATTTAGGCCTATGTGTAAGGTGCCTACCCTTCCAGGTGCCAAACAGCTCCTCCTAACCTCCACCCACTACATCTGGAAGCTTCTTCAAAGTTTCAGAAAACAGGGGGTGGCACCAGAGAAGCTGTTTGCTGAGTCATCCAGCCACCCTGAGTCACCCTGACCCAGATTCAACCCAGGCCTGTCTCTCAACTCCATATAACTCCCCAGTTATTGATCCTCTGCTATTTGGAAACATCAGTGTGCACTGAGGGAAATCCCAGGCTAAGCGCCCACAGGTAGTGCTAACCCTCACAAATTTGATCGATTCGCACTGGCTCCAATAACTAGTCTAAGGGTTGTCTTTTTGTAGCTTATTGCTTGTAAAAAATGTAACAGGAGTGTGATTGGGGCATGTGATACTCCAAAACGAATAGCAAACAGCAATTAGAGTAACATTTCTCTTGCAGAAAATGTAAACAATTAACAGTCTATTCCCTCACTTCTGACCATAGGGTAAGTCTGGTTACCTTGAGCATCTGGTTACCTTGCGCCAATACTGATATCCAGTGCGTTATCCAGAACACTGCTCAGTCACAGAGATTAATTTAGGGTCTTTACTCAGATGTCCCCAAGACAGCTGCACACCTTACAACTTCCTCAGGACACAATCCAGTAAGTAAGACAGTCTTTCTCTAGACCAGATCCCTTTGGAGAAGTCCTGCAGTCAGTTTCAGATCACTTCCAGGTTCCAGTTCTACACCACTGAGACCTGGCAAAACAACAACACAGTCTATGCAGCCCCCTGAGACTGGGAACTTCCTTTCTGGGGATAGAGACTTGCTTCAGAGCTCCAGATTATTTATCAGCTCCCCAGCCACCATCTGGGTGCACCTCCCCAGGGATTGGCTAGGCCCTGATTAATATTCAAGTTGGCTGCTATCCAATTCTCCCAGAAGCAATAAAACTACCAGCCTGTGAGACCCTGAACAGACCAGGCCAAACAGTCTTTGCTCCCCCGATTACAGAAGGAGTGATTTTTTTTTTTACCAAGCAGCCTAACTATGAGGGTGCTACACAAATATAGTATTTAATTTAAAAATAGCAATTGTTTAATATACATGTTGCTTTATGCAAACTTCAGGTAAACTGGTTGCAAATCCTTACAAGAGATTAAACAAATACTTCTCTGTAAAGTTGTACCTATTTATCTGCAGCCTCTCTCTTCTACAGCCTTTGAAAAATGCACAGTTTACACAGCATTTTTGAAATTCAGGAAGCAGGGGGCAGGGATCTGATGTCACATGCTGCACAGCATAGAGCAGGGAGTTTGATGTATTCTAAGACCGGGGTGGAGGGAATGACCACCCCTCCCCCTTCCCTTCTACACAGTCTCATAGGAAAACATGCACAGCTGAGGCTGTCAATCACCTGCTGTATGCTGGGGGAGGGGTGTCCCTGGGGATTGCTTGGTGTCGACATAGACTATCAGAAATGACTCATACAGAGAGTAGAGGGAGGGGAGGAAGCTGAAAATCACACTAGGTGCTTCGGATTGAGGCTAGCACACTATAAAAGGATATGCTTTGTTCATTTTTCATTTCGGTGGTTTACAACCAGTTTAACAACTGCAGGATTGAGCATTGTGGTCTTTTGCAGGAAAAACTGTGATCAGTGGCATTGTTTTTTATTAATATTCTTCAATAAGTCCATGTGTACCATGTGAACAATTCCTTTAAAAATGAAATGGTTCCACAAATAGGCAGTCACAATCAGCTAATTCTCCATAACTACCTTGAACTTTGTGTGAATAATGACCTACAATTTGATGGCTTTCACATTGCTGTACTGTTAAATATAATCCTTTACAGAATCGTTTATGCGGACAAGATCTTAAAACCCACTCAGTAAGCCTGGAAATGTATAGTTTGGAATTATTTTTACAACCCAGGCTTCATAAATAGCCTTGACCTTTCAATAACTAATAGAAAATATTTCATAAGCTCTGAAGTCTTTGATTGCAAGGAATTCAGCACTGACCACTGGAGGCAAACAGTTTGAATTCTGTTTTAAGCCATAAAGTTCATTTCAAAGATAAAGCGGAACTTCAGTAATTTTTTCATCTTTTCATCTATTAAATCTTCTGCCCTTGTTGTTTTTAACTTTGGATAGTTAAACATTTTTTTCTGCCAGTAATGACCTTATACAGCCCACTTCCTGTTTCTTGTTTGGAAAAAAGCCTAGGGGTATGACATCATGCACAGCTCTCTCTTACTCTTGTGAGAGTTTGCCAGGAAGGGAGGGGGGTGAGTCATAAGAGGGCCAATAAGAGCTACAGAACTGCAGAGCTGGAGGTGTGCCTCTGTGTGTCTGTGTAAATCTAGAAAGTAAACAGTCAACAGCTTCAGCTGCCCACAGTTAAAATAGATGCAGCCAGACTTAGTGGAGGGAGATTTCTGCAGCATATTTGGCAAGTACAGAATCACGGTATATATAAAATAATATGCAAAGTGTTTGGAGGGAAGTTTCAGAATGGCAAAGATGTTTTTATTACAAATTATGTGAGCAGATTGCAGTTTCTTTTTAATTTAGATGAACTGCATCCTTTGGAAGGATATTATATATCTATATAAGATCTATATGTTTTTTGAATGTACCTGTTTTCAAAGACACTGAGACAGACTATTCCAGAGCATTTGATAAAACTTTTAAAATAGAACTGAAAGGGGAGTTCCACCCACAATTTCACTTTTTAAATATAAATACCCCTGTAATACACAAGATTAATGTATTCTAGTAAAGTGAGTCTGTAAACTAAGGTCCGTTTGGTTAGGTTGTTACAGCATTTAGATAGTTTATAATCTAGAAATAGACCGTGGCCATCTTAAGTGTGGGCATCATGAAGCCAGACTGTATGACTTCCTGGATTTCAGCTTTGCATATCTCGCACATGCTCAGTGCACAAGCAATGTAATAGGTTTCAGTCAGGTTTGCAAGGACTACTGGGAAACAAGATGCCTATCCCAGAAACCCTTGCAAATAGCCTAGGCAAATAAGGAGGAGGAAGTAATGAAGGACTACAAAATAAAGGTATTTACAAGCAACAAATTAAATAGAAATTGTCCATTCTGAACACTATGAGATTAGAGCATGCAGCACAGACAAACATAAAAAAAATGGGTGGAACTCCACTTGAAGTCTGCAAAAAATCACCTCCCCACCAACAGTCTGACATCCGTGAGGTCTCTCGTCGGTGCCCATATCTGCTCCCCAGCTGTGAGGAACCATGAAACAGAAAGTGACAGGAAATGCAGTAAAAATGGTACAACTGGTAAACATAGTCAAAACATAGCCAGGGTTCAGTAGCCAAATTGGGTAGTCAGAACAAGCCAGGAAATCGGGGAGCCAGAGATCAGCGTAGTCAAAGGCAGCAGGATCAGGAACCAGAAGGGACGTCAGCCAGGCAAGACTTCAACAGGAACACAGCAGAGAGTCTCTAGATATGTTTAACCAAGATGAAGGCAATTGATGAAATAAACCAGGCAGTTTAAATAGCCAGGAGGGGCTGGCTGTGGGCTTGACTGATAGGCAGGAGATGATCAACAGGTAAGTCACTATGGAACAATGAGTTCTGGCAATTAACCGACAGCTGAGCAACCTGAGCTCAGAGAAGGAAGGGCTGAGAGTCCAGCCCTGACAGTACCCCCTCCTCAATGAACCCTCCTCAAAGGAGGACCACCAGGTTTGAGGGGAAAATGTCTATGGAAAGCACAGAGGACAGGAGCATATACGTCCGAAGATGAGACCCAGGAGCGTCCCTCTGAACCGTACCCTTTCCAATAAAACAGGTACTGTATGCGCCCACGGAACATATGGGATTCTATGATCGATTGTATCTCATACTCCTCATGGTTCTCAACCTGAACCAGGCAAGGACGTGGTACTGAGGTGGTGAAGCGGTTGCACACCAAAGGTTTCAATAGGAAGACATAAAAAGCACTCAAAATACGCATGTTAGAAGGAAGATCCAATGCGTAAGCCACTGGGTTGTTCCTACGTAGAATACAGAAAGGCTCAATAAATCATGGTGCCAGTTTCAGTGAGGGAACACAGAGTTGGTAGTTACAAGATGACAGTCAGACCCTCTCCCAAACCTGGTAGGAAGGCGCAGGTAGGCGTCAGCGGTCAGCATGGAGTGTGTACCTCTCACTGGCATGTTGCAAAGACTCCTGGACCTGCACCCAAGGGGAGCGAAGATCGCGGAGATGCTCCTCTAATGCAGGAATTCTTTGAGGAACAAATGAGTCAGGCAACATGGATGGTTGGAAACCATAATTCACCATAGAGACAATTGGGAAGCGGTATTGACGGCACTATTGTGAGCAAACTCCATCCAAGGTAGGGAGTCTGACCAGTTATTATGGTGGTCAGAAATATAGTAGCGTAAGAACTGCTCCAAGGATTGGTTGGCTCGTTCTGCAGCTCCATTGGACTGCAAGTGATAAGCAGAGGAGAAAGAAAGCTGCATTCCTAACTGTGCACAAAAGGCTTGCCAAAACCTGGAGACAAACTGCCTACCCCTGTCAGAGATGATAACCTTGGGTAGCCCATGTAACCAAAAGATCTCTCGAGAAAAAATGGATTTCAGTTCTTTGGATGTGGACAACTTTTTTAGTGGGATACACTGTGATATATTTGAGAACTGGTCAACCACCATAATAACAACTGTGTTGCCCTGGGAGTTGGGTAACTCCACAATAAAAGCCATAGACAGGTGGGTCCAAGGCCTCTCTCCATTGGGTATGGGTTGTAGGAGGCCCACTGAAAGGTGTTGTGGTGTCTTACATCAGCGCGGAGACTAAGCCACCAGAATTGTTGAGAAATGGTCCAAATGAGTTGATTCTTCCCTGGGTGGCCAGGGAGAATGGTAAGTCTGGAGCAAAGCAGTGTGGAGATTCTCAGGGACAAAGCAGCGGTCACTAGGTTTCTCAGGAGGAGACTGGATCTGAGCGGCACGAATTCTGTCACCCAAAGGTGAGGTGGTGCGTGCAGTAGCCAGAATGTGATCGGAAGGTATTACAGGAACAGGTACCGACTCAATCTTGGAAGTGGAGGAAAACTGTTGCGCCAATGCTTCAGCCCTTACATTCTTAGTCTCGGGTAAGAATGAGACTATGTAATTGAAGCTTGACAGAAAAAGAGCCCACCACACTCCTCTGGGAGATAAGAGTTTAGCCTCAGACAAGAATGTGAGATTCTTATGGTCAGTCAAAATGACAACCAGTACAGTGGTACTTTCGAGGAGAAGCCTCCATTCTTAAAGAGCAAAAATGATAGCTGTGACAGGTACTCTGTTACTCAGATGGGCTGTGACAGATTCTTTGATGAGCTGGTGACAGGTCCTCTTTTTTTGGAGGGGGCAATTAGTGAGTTTGGTGTGTACTCTAAACGGTAATGAGCTGTTACCACAATCTCCTCCTCACACACAGTCAGTGTGTGAGAAGGAGAACCTGGTACCACGGTTTGTAGACATTCTGTGACAGGCTGTGATTAGACACAGCCGGTCACGTGGTAAAGAGCCAATTTCATTGGCTCTTTAATGCGATCAGGGGTGAGCTGTGTCAGGGTGACAAGTCTTATCCCTGATTGCCGCTCTGTGCGCCCCTAGGGGCACGCACAAGCGCCGTGCACGAGGACAGTGCATGTGGCAGGCTGTGATTGGACACAGCCGGTCACGTGGTAAAGAGACAATTTCTCAGCCCATCCCAGATACACTGATCTGGGATGGGCTGTGTCCCAAGGGGTAAAGCAGAGGACATCATATGACACCCACTCAGGATGGCAGAGTGCTCCTGCGGACATCATATGACAATGGCCCGTTATGGAAGTGGTTACGATAAAAAAACCTTCTGTCTTTACAACTCCTTTAAGGGGGGATTATGGGTTGGGCTTGGCTCTTAAGTTCCAGTGAAGGGAACTCTTAAGTAGACAGCATACCAAGACATTTTGGACAATTTCATGCTCCCAACTTCAGGGGAACAGTTTGAGGATGGCCCCTTCCTGTTCCTACATTACTGTGCACCAGTGCACAAAGCAAGGTCCATAAAGACATGGATGAGCGAGTTTGGGGTGGAGAAACCTGACTGGCCTGCAAAGAGTCCTGACCTCAACCCAATAAAATACCTTTGAATGAATTAGAGCAGAGACTACGAGCGAGGTCTTCTCATCAAACATCAGTGCCTGACCTCACAGGAAGAATAGTCAAACATTCCCATAGACACACTCCTAAACCTTGTGGACAGTCTTCTCAGAAGAGTTGAAGCTGTTATTGCTGCAAAGGGTGGGCCAACTCAATATTGAACCCTACGGACAAACACTGGGATGTCATTAAAATTCATGTGCGTGTAAAGGTAGGCGTCCCAATACTTTTGGTAATATAGTGTATATTAACATCCAGGGCTGGACTGGGACAAAAATTTGGCCCTGGACTTCATCCAGACTGGCCCACGTTGACAGGTCTCTCCCATGGTGGCTGGACAACTCCCGCACCCCCCCCCCCGGCCACCCACACCCCCTCTTCCCCTTCACTAGCCGTTCTACTTTATTAGAGTAGAACACTGGTACTGGTACTCTTATAGGCAGTACCAGTGGGGAAGCTAGACATTATTTCACCCGGGGCAAAGAATCAGTTTGGTGCCCCCCCTTATGGGACAAGATTAGGCAGAAGTGAGAAACTCCCAGGCCATAGCTGTTGAGTCAGCTGTCTGTCCCCTCCCCCATGCTCCTCTGTCGTCCCCCTTGCTCCTCTGGTCCTCCCCCTGCTTCTTTGTTCCCCCCAGGTGAGCGCTGCGGGGAGGGAGATGAGGTGAGCGCTGCGGGAAGAGAGAGACAGAGGAGCGGAGGGGGGTGGCGGTCCACTGTCACTGAAGCCGGCCTACTGAGCCATCCGCCCACCGAGAAACTCCCTGTAGTCCCAATGGCCAGTCCATCCCTGTTAACATCTGTACGTAAGCTGATGCAATAATTTTCAATCTATACCCTGTGGAACACTCGCAAAACAATTTGATAAGACATATGTAGTTATTGTTAATGCAGAGCAGTTAGTTATACCAAGCATTTTTTAACCAATATGTACAGCTTGGTAACTTCTTTACTAATATGACTGACTATTTCTACAGAGCAGAACAAGGATCTTTACAGTATATTTGAATGTGTATAAACGTGTGTAAATTTAAAATTGTGTAATAGGGATGTGCCGTTTGATGAGTATGGGGGAAAACATTGCACAACAACATGATAGATATGGGGTCTTTCGTCTAAGATGGACCCCCTGGATTATATATATATATATATATATATATATATATATATATATATATATGAAAACAGATGATTTTAGGACCTTAATGGGAAGCTTTGTATCTGTGAGATTGATTAAGGTGGTAAAGTGAAATACGCCCCCTATTTGGATATGCCTCTCTTATTGTCCTTACTCTTCTTTTTATTTATTTTTTAAAGGAGTCTAATAGAGTTTTAGGAAAAATAATGATGATATTAGTATTTATATAAGATGGGGAGGAAACATATATTGGCATGTATAGAAATTCATATGACTAGACTTTATACATGGTTACAGGAAAGGGAAATATGGATATTGAAGGATTTTTGTATTCTCCCTTTTATCTAATACTTATTTTTCTGTTTTTGTACCTTTTTTTTCTGTCAATGAAAATTTAATAAAAAGAAATTGAGTAAAAATTGTGATACTGCCAATGCAGTTAAATAATTGTCAGGAATAAAAGGTTTTAAAATGAATGCCTAATATACCGGATGCAATTCATATAAAGAAATATACTGGTATTTGCTATTATTAAAAATCACAAAAGATAAGAGACGTACAGTATGATATACTGAACTTTTACTTGACAGTTATAGTGGGATTTAAGTCGTAATTCTTAAGAGATTATATTTATGAAATGCCAATTTTAAGCAGAAAAAAAAATGTATTGGATTTATATGCCAAACTTGATTATACAGGGAAAATTATTTTTCAAAAAGCATTAAATGTAATAGCACTATATTGTGAGGTAATGTGTCATTCTGGGCCTCAGCATATAACCAAGGACATTTGTAGAAGTTATAGTTACAACGGCTTTAAACACAAAGCAAACATTTATTATATTGTAGTTTTCCAACTCTTATGCCAAGTACACACAGGCCCAATGTCGAGTGGATCGACGGGTTCAATAGAAACCAACATTCAGCCCGTGTGTACAGAAGTCGGTCCTACAGAACCCGGCCGTTCCATTGTGATTGTGATGGTTGTATTAATTTCTTTTTTTAGGCTTTCTTCTGCTATTTTCATCTGGTGATATAGCCAGCAAGTATGTTGTTTTTTTTAAAAGCACAAGCTCTCCGGCAGGGTGTAACAGTTTACTTGAATAAGACAAACCACTTAATACTGGCAGGGATGAATAAAATAATCAGCTTTTATTAGAGTTGTGTCTGCTTTTATTCTGTGATCACTATTTTATCCTATGTCTGTCGGTTTTTGTAAATAAAAACCAACCTTTTTGACCTACACCATTGGAGGCCCTTTTTTTCTTTGCATATCATCCTGGATGTGAGTTTTTTTGGCTTTCCTTTCTGGTCATCAGCTTTCCAGCTTTGCAGTCACTCACCAGATCCATCGGAGTCGGTTTTGGAGATCCCTGGGCTTCTTCGAGTATTTGGCCGACTTGCTGATCTGGATAACCATGCTTTTCTGATTCGTTGTCGCTGACGCTCGGGTCCACCATATCCAGTAAGAGTAAACATTCTTATCATTTTGGATGATATATCACTACAGATGTTCCACACACCTCATCAATACCTACCTGGGAACAACTACCTGTCTGTGACGAACTTTGTTTGTTTCATTAGGATTGATTCACTTTATTGGACTTGATGTGTTTGTATGATTGTAGATTGATTTCTATTTGACCAACCATTATTTTTATTTTTATATATAGTAAGACATAGCAGCCAATCCCATTTCTGCTTTTATCAGGTTCATTGTATGTCATCAACTTTTCTTCAATTTGAGAGGCAGAATACAAAATGGCTTCTGATTGGCTGTTATGATAAACAGTACCTTGCCAATTGCCAAATGAAATTAAAAGAAATGTACACACACACCTACCTCTCTTTACTGGGAAGGTCAGTGTATTGCTGTTTCTCTGTCTCCAGGTAGCACATCCCTCTGCCAACCTTCTCATTGTACAGTGCTGTGCAAATTTCTTAGGCAGTTGTGAAAATGCTGTAAATAGGGAATGCTTTCAAACATAGAAGTGTTTTAATATTTTTTAATTTTTTTTTACCATCAATTAACAAAATGGAAAGTAAATGAACATAAGAGAAATCCAAATCAAATCAATATTTACAGACATGTGACCATATTTTGCCTTCAAAACAGCATCAGTTCTTCTAGTTACACTTGCACACAGTTTTTGAAGGAACTCGGCAGGTAGGTTGTTCCAAACATCTTGGAGAACTAAAAACAAAGCTCCTGTGGATGTAGGATGCCTCATATCCTTCTGTCTCTTCATGTAATCCCAGACAGGCTTGATGTTAAGATCAGGGTCTCAATGCTAAGAAATACAGGCAGATACTTATCCACCATGCCATACCTTTAGGGGGGCGGTGATTGGCCCCATAATTATTCTGAAGCAAGACAACGGCCCCAAACATACAGCGAATGTCATGAAGAACTATCCTCAGCGTAAAGAAGAACAAGGAGTCCTGGAAGTGATGGTTGGGCCCTTCACAGAGCGCTGATCTTAACTTAATTGAGTCTGTCAGGGATTACATGAAGAGACAGAAGGATATGAGGGAGCCTACATAAACAGAAGTTGTTAGTTCCCCAAGATGTTTGGAACAACCTACCTGCCGAGTTCCTTCAAAAATTGTGTGCAAGTGTACCTAGAAGAATTGATGCTGGTTTGAAGCCAAAGGGTGGTCACGCCAAATATTTAATTGATTTCGATTTTTCTTATGTTCGCTCATTTTTTTTTTTTTTTTTTTTTTTATCAATTTAAAAAAATGCAATCCAAATATACACTATGGTGTCAAAAGTATTCTGACGCCTGCCTTTCCACGCACATGAACTTTAATGCCATCCCAGTCTCAGTCCGAAGGGTTCAAAATTGAGTTGGCCCACCCTTTGCAGCTATAACAGCTTCAACTCTTCTGGGAAGGCTGTCCACAAGGTTCAGGAGTGTATCTTTGGGAATGTTTGACCATTCTTCCAGAAGCACATTTGTGTGGTTGAGCACTGATGTTGAACGAGAAGGCCTGGCTCTCAGTCTCCTATCTAATTCATCCCAAAGGTGTTCTGTCAGGTTGAGGTCAGGACTCTGTGCAGGCCAGTCAAGCTCCCCCACCCTAAACTTGCTCATCCATGTCTTTATGCACTGGTGTGCAGTCATGTTCGAACAGGAAGGGGCCACCCCCAAACTGTTCCCACAAAGTTGCGAGCATAAAATTGTCCAAAATAACTTGGCATGCTGATGCCTGAAGAGTTCCCTTCTGTCACAAACTACGGTGAACGTGAGTGAACCACAACTGCGGTTAGGGAAAGATTTCAATGCACTCCACTATGTAATGTGATTTTCAGTACTGGACCCCAGGCGTCACTCTAATCAGAGAAAAAGAGTTTGGGGGTTCACTACATCATCTCTCTCACATATAGGAATGCGTTGAGCTACTAAGGGAGGAGGTATTACAACATACCTTCAACCCTTAGCCTTAAAAAGATATAGCGAACATGTTCAGTATTTCAGGCAGGAAAGCTGTATACTATCAACAACAAATGTCAAGCATGTAGCATATGAGAATACTGTATGCAGATAGCATTTACTTGAGAGAGGCAACTGAAGATTAAATGGTTTAAGAGAGTATATCCCTTTAAGATATGCCACAACTGTTATATGAAACCATAATAACTAATCCCAAGCACAACGGTAGTATAAACTTGAGCCAGGTTCAAATACAGTACTTGGTAAAGACAATATGTGAACAGGGTTATTCTAGAGCAGTGGTCTCAAAGTACCGGCCCGCGGGCCATTTGCGGCCCGCGGACCAGTTATAAATGGCCCGCTGGCAGGGTGGAAGTGAGGGGAGCAAAAAAAAAAAAATGTTTTTTTTTTTTTAGTTTTTTTTTGAGCTGGAGCCATCTGGTGGTGAGCCGTTGGTATTACAAGTTATTACCACCAGATGTGAGCTGGCGCCATCTGGTGGTGGCCATTGGTATTACAAGTTAAGCATTACAAGTTAAACTTTCACTATTTTTCACTGCCATCTTCTTCCCTCTAATTAGAACCCCCAAACATTATATATATTTTTTATCCTAACACCCTAGAGAATAAAATAGCGATCGTTGCAATACTTTCTGTTATGCCGTATTTGCGCAGCGGTCTT
This sequence comes from Rana temporaria, assembly GCF_905171775.1. Lineage (NCBI taxonomy): Eukaryota > Metazoa > Chordata > Amphibia > Anura > Ranidae > Rana > Rana temporaria. The sequence continues at coordinate 272,598,610 of NC_053489.1, forward strand.
ACAAGCGCACTTTTTTGGGAAAAAATTACACTTTTTTTAATTAAAAAATAAGACAACAGTAAAGTTATCCCCATTTTTTTAAATATTATGAAAGATAATGTTACGCCGAGTAAATTCATACCCAACATGTCACGCTTCAAAATTGCGTCCGCTTGTGGAATGCCGACAAACTTTTTTACCCTTTAAAATCTTCATAGGTGACGTTTAAAAAAATCTACAGGTTGCATGTTTTAAGTTACAGAGGAGCTAGAATTATTGCTCTCACTCTACCAATCGCGGCGATACCTCACATGTGTGGTTTGAACACTGTTTACATATGCGGGCGCTGCTCACGTATGTGTTCGCTTCTGCGCGCAAGCTCGTCGGGACGGGGTGCGTTTTCTGGCTCCTAACTTTTTTAGCTGGCTCCTAGATTCCAAGCAAATTTGTCAAACCCTGACTTACACCAGTGCTGGTGGTAATAATGCGCTCGCTGACACCAGTGCTGGTGGTAATAATGCGCTCGCTGACACCAGTGCTGGTGGTAATAATGCGCTCGCTGACACCAGTGCTGTTGTTTTTGAAGTTTGAAAGTTTGCATGCGGCCCCCCATGGCATATGAAAACTTGTCTTGTGGCCCTCAGGTAATTTGAGTTTGAGACCCCTGTTCTAGAGCAATAAATATAACGTGGTAATGGTACTTATCCGCTTGCAGAGCATGACAGTTCTTCAGCAATAGCAGAGTATTGTAGCAGCAATGGGATGGACGGTCTCCTTGTGGTGAATTTCTTAGGGGGTCCCCAGAGCAATGGCAGTAAGGATGGCAGCGTGAATCCAGGTACAGGATACTTAGTAAGATTAAGTTGTAGCTTAAATGTGGCATGGATCCGGCATGCAATGGTTTTCAGCTATGGGGCGTCAAATGCCAGTAGTTTGGTTGTAGCGTGGTCCGGTTACGGCCGACGCTGTTTATAGCAGCGAGACATGTGTAACAAATGAGGCATTGATTTCACTGGCACTTGCGCGCTCCACGCTGGAACGCACGCGGTGACGGGCGATAACGTCAGTGCGCGGTCGCCGTATGCGTTCCAGCATACGGCACGCAATACAGCGATGAAGCGTCGTTTACACCTTCATTAGAACTAAAGGGCCAAGTCCAACCCCTAAAAAATAACACCACACCATAATCCCCCCCCCCTCCACCAAATGATTTGAACCAGTGCACAAAGAAAGGTGCATAAAGACATGGATGAGCAAGTTTGGGGTGGAGGAAATTTGACTGGCCTCCACAGGGTCTTGACCTAAACGTGATAGAACACCTTTGGGATTAGAGCGGAGACTGCGAGCCAGGCCTTCTCGTTCAACATTAGTGCCTGACCTCACAAATGTGCTTCTGGAAGAATGGTCAAACATTCCCATAGACACACTCCTAAACCTTGTGGACAGCCTTCCCAGAAGAGTTGAAGCTGTAAGGCCTCTTACAGACGAGAGGATTTCCGCTGGAAACGGTCTGACGTGGCCGCGACGATGACGCGGCGACGTGCGCGACCCTGGAAGGTAAATACTTCCATGCATGCGTCGAATCAATACGACGCAGGCGAGGGATGGGATCGGACGGACTTATCCGGTGAGTCTGTACAGACGACCGGATAAGTCCGGCGGACAGGATTCCAGCGGATAGATTTCCTAGCATGCTAAGAAATTTTTATCCGCTGAAAATCCGTCGGCTGGATTTTTATCCGCCTGAAAATGTCCACTAGGCCATACACACGACCGGATCTATCTGCTGGAACTGATCCGCGGATCAATCCCAGCGGATCAATCCGGTCGTGTGTATGGGGCCTTATAGCTGTAAAGGGTGGGCCAACTCAATATTGAACCCTACGGACTAAGACTGGGATGGCATTAAAGTTCATGTGTGTGTAAAGGCAGGCATCCCAATAATTTTGGTAATATAGTGTATGTTGTATGTGATGTTTTTTAGGTGAAAGGTTCTCTCCCCTGCGCTCCACTGAATGTTTTGCTAAGCTAGCCGTGGACACAGAGAGCTTGACCTGGAAGTGACGTCAGAGACATAATTTACCGGTTTACAAAAAGAAGGGGCGGAGAGCAGACGTGTGTCCTCTCTTCTCCTTCCCCTCCAGCTGCCAGCACCCGCTATCTCACTACTGGGCCCGCAGATGGACAAGCGGAGCCTGGAAAGGATGGCGGGGCGAGGCTTACCTGTACTGTAGGTACAGATGCAAAAAAGGAGTTTACTACTGCTTTAATGTTAATTTTCATCTATTATTTGCAGTTAACTAGCAAACGCTATTTTATGTGGTCCCCTAGTTACAAACATCTGACTTACAAACAACTCCTACTTACAAACATAGAGAGACAACAGGAAGTGATAGGAAATCTACCCCTAGGAAGGGAAATTCTCTCCTATAAAGCTCTGTACACACGGCCCAGAATCTCGTCAGGAAAAAAACATTGTTTTTCCTGACGAGATTCTTGGCAAGATTCTCTTGCCGGCCGAGTGTACACACACTCCATTCAAAAGAACCGCCGTTCTTTTGAATGGCACGAACATGGTGACGTCATTAAATGCCGTTGCCGCCATCTTGCTACACCCTAACTATGCTTTGGAAGCTATCGCGCATTCGTCAAAGTAATTTCGAGCATGCGTGGGTTTCCATGGCGACAGGTAAGTATACAGACTCTCGGGTTTCTCGGCAGGAAAACACTGCCGAGAATCACAACAAGAAAATAGAGAACAGGTTCTCTATTTTTCTCGTCTAGATTCTGGGTATTTTTTTTGACGAGAAACCACAAAGCTTCGTACACACGTACGGTATATTTCTATCCGTGTGACAATTGGATTTTGAATATTTTGGGTTGTTGTGAAAACAAGCCTTGGTGATAAAGCATCAGTGGAGACACCTTTTTCTCATAAAAACTCTTAAGCCTCGTACACACACACACGGTTTTTGCCGAGAAAAACGTGCTAGTGTGTACGAGACTTAAGAGTTCTTATGAGTAAAAGGTGTCTCCACTGATGCTTTATCACCAAGGCTTGTTTTCACAACAACCCAAAATATTCAAAATCCAATTGTCACATGGATAGAAATTGAGGTGAAATCTTCTGAACAGTGGCACAGTCAACAAAACAAACATTACAGGAGTGTTAACCTTTCCCTATGCTATCTAAAAACACTTAAAAAATTGATAGATAAACCAAAAAAGTATTCCTTTACCACTTGCAATTCAAATACACCCAAAGTTCTCAAATATGAAATCTGCTCACCAGATGAACATGACCTCTTTAACTAAAATGTAACTATAATGCGCTATGTGGGAAATCCTGGATGGATGCCCTAAGCCAGTAGATAGATTTTCAAAAACCGTAACCTCCTCTCCAGCAGAATGTCCAATATAAAAGACAAAGGGAGAGCACATAGCACAATACTGTTTTTTTTTAACGTGTCAAATACAAAAAAATGCCTGTGAGAGGCGCTTCCGGTCACGTCACTTCCGGGTCCCAGCTTCCGGTTTGCCATGAGCCCAGCGGTGTTGCGGCTCCCACTAAACATATCGCAGGCATTCCTCAGTGCCAGGATAAGACACCAACGAATTTAAGCAGGCATTTTTTTTGGATTTGACACTTTTTAATAAAGACAGTATAGTCCTCTCCCTTTGTCTTTTATATCGGACATTCTGCTGGAGAGGTGGTTACCGTTTAGAACAGTGGTCTCCAAACTGCGGCCCGGCGGCCAGATGCGGCCCTTTGCTTGCTTTTACCTGGCCCTTGGGGCATTATTCCCCCCACAGTCAGCAACCAATGATGGGGCACTATTCCTCCCATTGATACCAATAATGAGGCACTATTATTACCACTGATACCAATGATGGGGTGCTATTAACCACTTAAGGACCACCTAATGCCAATATACGTCGGCAGAATGGCACGGCTGGGCACAAGCATGTACAGGTACGTCGCCTTTAAGATCCCAGCCGTGGGTCATGGCGCCGTGCACGCGACCCGGTCCGAAGCTCCGTGACTGTGCCCGCGGCACTTGCGGACCCGATTGCCGCCAGGGGCCTGCGATCGGTCACAGGAACTGAAGAATGGGGAGGAGAGGTGTGTGCAAACTGTGAAAATGACAATGGTCCCAAAAATGTGTCAAAAGTGTCCGATGTGTCCGACATAATGTCGCAGTCACGAAAAAAATCGTTGATCACCGCCATTACTAGTAAAAGAAAAATATTATTAAAAATGCCATAAAACTATCCCCTATTTTGAAAATACTATAACTTTTGCGCAAACCAATCAATAAACGCTTTTTGTGATTTTTTTTACCAAAAATATGTAGAAGAATACGTATCGGCCTAAACTAAGGAAAAATAATATTTTTTTTATATATTTTTGGGGGATATTTATTATAGCAAAAAGTAAAAAATATTGTTTTTTTTTCAAAATTGTCGCTCTATTTTTGTTTATAGCGCAAAAAATAAAAACCGCAGAGGTGATCAAATACCACCAAAAGAAAGCTCTATTTGTGGGGAAAAAAGGACGCCAATTTTGTTTGGGAGCCACGTCACATGACTGTGCAATTGTCAGTTAAATCTACGCAGTGTCGAATGGCAAAAACTGGCCAGGTCCTTTACCTGCATAATGGTCCGGGTCTTAAGTGGTTAATCCCATTGATACCAATGGTGGCGCACTATTACTCCCCCTAATACCAATCATGGGGAATTGTTTACCCACACATTTTCTACTCCTATCATCCACATTGTCCAGCCCTCCTAAAGTTTGAAGGACAGTAAACTGGCCCTTTGTTTAGAAAGTTTGGAGACCCCTGGTTTAGAAGATCTATCTACTGGCTCAGGATCCATCCAGGATTTCTCACATTAGACCTTCTTTTTAAGTAAAGAGGTCATGTTCATCTGGTGAGTAGTGATGTCGCGAACCTAAAATTTTCGGTTCGCGAACGGCGAACCCGAACTTCCGCAAAAGTTTGCGAACGGGCGAACCGGGCAAACCGCCATAGACTTCAATGGGCAGGCGAATTTTAAAACCCACAGGGACTCTTTCTGGCCACAATAGTGATGGAAAAGTTGTTTCAAGGGGACTAACACCTGGACTGTGGCATGCCGGAGGGGGATCCATGGCAAAACTCCCATGGAAAATTACGTAGTTGTCGCAGAGTCCATTTTTAATCCATAAAGGGCATAAATCACCTAACATTCATAAATTGTTTGGAATAACGTGCTTTAAAACATCAGGTATGATGTTGTATCGATCAGGTAGTGTAAGGGTTAGGGTTATCGTTAGGGTTAGGGTTACAGACAGGGTTAGGGTTACAGATAGGGTTAGGGTTACAGACAGGGTTAGGGTAACAGATAGGGTTAGGGTTACAGATAGGGTTAGGGTTACAGACAGGGTTAGGGTTACAGACAGGGTTAGGGTTACAGACAGGGTTAGGGTTACAGTCTGTAACCCTAACCCTGTCTGTAACCATAACCCTAACCCTGTCTGTAACCCTAACCCTATCTGTAACCCTAACCCTAACCCTGTCTGTAACCCTAACCCTATCTGTAACCCTAACCCTGTCTGTAATAGGGTTAGGGTTCACAGTGACAGACCAAACTCTGACTATGTCCTCAGAACTTTTCGAGTTCAGGGTACGTGGCCTCTGAACACTGGGCATTATTCTAGGGCCAAAGGGAATCACAGCACCATGACCACGACGGCCCCTGCAGTGTGGCCTGCCTCTGCCTGTCATTTTTTTTTAGATTAGTTTAGTTGTACTATGCGTGCAAGCTACTGTGCCACCAGATATGAGATGTGGCACTGGCAGGTGGGCACATTTTACCCTGTGAGGCAAAGACACCCTGGCAGACAAAATACTACTATTTAGTATTGCAGTGAATTTTGTTTTTATATCTTATCAACTGTGCCAACACAATATAGATGAGATGTGGTACTGGCAGGTGGGCACAGTTTACACTGTGAGCCTGGGCCCCTTACATTACACAGCACCCCACAGCTCTGGGCCCCTCTGCATAGCACCGAGCACCACTGGACCCCTTTATATTACGCAGCAGCTTGCACCACTGGGCCCCTTTATATTACACAGCAGCTTGCACCACTGGGCCCCTTACATTACACAGCACCCCACAGCTCTGGGCCCCTCTACATAGCACCCTGCACCACTGGACCCCTTTATATTACACAGCAGCTTGCACCACTGGGCCCCTTACATTACACAGCACCCACAGCTCTGGGCCCCTCTACATAGCATCCTGCACCACTGGACCCATTTATATTACACAGCAGCTTGCACCACTGGGCCCCTTACATTACACAGCACCCCACAGCTCTGGACCCCTTTACATAGCACCCTGCACCACTGGACCCCTTTATATTACACAGCACCCTGCACCTCTAATCTAACTAAACTATACAGTGTATACATGTATGTACAACTCCTGGTGATGTATATATATCCTCTACACACTGTAACATTAACTGACTAGCCTGCCTGCTCTATCTAACTCCAAAAAATTACACTCTCTCTCTCTCTCTCTCTCTGTCTCTCTCTGTAAACCACGCAGCACAGATTACAGAGAGAAAAAAAGCAGACTGATTGAATAGCCCTAACAAGGGCTGTTTGGGGTGCTGTTCTAACAGCAGAGATCAGATGAGTCTTTCAGGACTGGAGTACACTGGCCTAAGCTATCGCTTTCCCTATAAAATCTGCAGCAGCAACACTGTCCCTCCTCTCACTAAGATTGCAGCTTCAGAATGAATCTAAAATGGATGCTGCCCTAGAGGTGGGAGGGTCAGGGAGGGAGGGTATGCTGCTGATTGGCTGGAATGTGTCTGCTGACTGTGAGGTAGAGGGTCAAAGTTTGCTCAATGTTAATTAATAGGAGGCGGATCGAACATCGCATATGTTCGCCCGCGGCGGCGAACAAGCAAAAATCGGCGCAAACTATTCGCCGGCGAACAGTTCTGCACATCACTACTGGTGAGCAGATTTCATATTTAAGCACTTTGGGTGTATTAGAATTGCAAGTGGTGAAGGAGTCCTTTTTTGGTTTATCCATCAAAATTATCACCGAAGATTTATGGACTCACTATTATTACAATAACTGTTAAATTTTATTTTGCACATTATGTACATGTTCACCCTATTCCGTGTAATAGGGAGATTACTTAACATATACATGTCAAGTAAAAAAGGAATCCCTGTGGGTCTGGTTATTCAGAAATGCACAGTCATACCATTTATGTGGGCCAGTGTACTCATTAACTCATATTTTCTACTTGCCAATACCATGAAGTTTGACTGCTATATAATTTAGGAAACCTAAATATATGTTCTTCATTGACCCAAAGCAGATGAGGGTCACATAAGGAACTACAGACAGTCGTTAATTTGTAAACCATAAAAGTCACCGTGGCGTACCGGGGCAGAGACGCAAACTTCTGTGCTGAAAACTTTATTTGTATAAAATACATTAGAAGTAAACAAAGGCTGATTGTTTTACCCTACTCTTTTTCTCAGCTTAAACATGTATAGGCCTAAGTAGCCTCAGGTGGCAACACTGACAAAGATAATAAGCTCCGTTGATTCTGCAAAATGGGGAATATAAAGCTGATGATTTATTCATGAAGCGATCATACACAAAACAGCAGGAGCAGTTTGTCTAAAGTGCTGCTAACCATTCGGAGACAAATGTTGCACACCAAGCAACTATATTTAACAATTGAGCAAATTATGGCTGTTAGAAAAGATAAAAAATAAATAATTCTATGGGTCTGATTCTAGGCATCAAGGGGTTTTCGGTTGTGTAATAACATATATTTCTTCTCACACAGCTGTTAAGTAGCTGATAAACAAATAATGCTTACATAATTCTATCTGTCCACACCAATCAGGATATCTTAATTGGCATTATAAAATTTACAACTGTGCACAATGGTAAACCCCTTCACAACCAGGAAGATTCACACCTTCCGGACAGTGAAATTTTATTTTTCAGCCTTCCTGTTGTAATCAAGAAACAACTTCCTCTCTAAATACTGGCGCTAGCATTAAATATGTAAATGGTCAATAAATATGTTAGCGTAACAAAGTTATTGCATGCATATACATTTATTAATTGTATTGTAAGCTGCAAACAAGGCAGTTGTCATCAAGTACACATTTTATACCACTAATTGTTGTATCACTAAGTTTTAAAATAAATACTTTTGGATGGACTTTTATACCATTAATTGTTTATCATTACAGTAAGTTTTAACATAAATTCAACATAAATTCAACACATTCAACACTTTAGCTTTGACACATATCAATCAACTTTGCTACACAGCCCTGATGCTTGTTTTCTGCAGGCAGCACAAATGGCTGGCATGGTGTTGTGCTCTCTTGGGCTTTTTTTTCATTTATTACAATTTTTGTTTGTATGTCCAACTTTTATTTTCTGATTAAATACACAAGAGACAAACTATTAAACATACAACAGTTTACTGCACAAACCATTTTCCTGTTTTCACCCACAATGTAAGATATTTTGGGGAGATCTTATATGGGGGAAAAAACACTTAAAAAATTGCGCTCATGGCACTCTAAAGTTCATAGAAACAAGGATATGAAATGGTTGTATGTAATAACATGGTCCATTTATTATAAGAAAACTCCAAATGTATGTAAAAACAGTCTATAGGAAAAGTTAAAAATATTGGCTCCACAACTTCTATCCTAAAGCTCAAGAGATTAAGCTCTCACAGTTCCAGAGAACAGTCCCTCTAGTAAAAAGTGGCTGTTACAATACCTTAGAAGGCAGATGGTGAAGTAGCCGTGACGAGGAGAGGGCAATGGGATCCTCAGGTGGAACCTAAGTCCTGGCGTTCCACACAGCTGTTAGATTCCCTAAAGGAGGGGGGCATCTAGATCGTTCAAAGAATGACCCGATCGGGGCCACAGCTCAGCTGGATCCCAAGAGAGGCGCGCTGCTGCTCGTTCCGTCCGTCGGGGGATGGCGTCATGCGTCACCGTCGGGTCTGGATTGAGGCGTAGAGCCGCTCGTTCCGTCTGTCGGGGATGGCGTGATGCGTATGACTGCTTGATTCGATCCGTCGGAGGTGGCGTCGCACGTCTGAAACTCCGATCTCGCAAACTGTTGGCGCTATATAAATCCTGTATAATAATAATAATAATAATAATAATAATCTCCTGATGAAAAAGGTGTAAGTGTCTGCGCTGTGAATTAAACTAGTGGTTGGGTGAGCAAAGGGAAAGGAGGGGGGGGAGGGAAAAGAGTGGGGTGATGTGAACCTGGGAAGTGAAAAACTATACAAACAAAAATGGAAGGGACCTTGATGATGATCTACAAGTGCAGTCCTAGCTGGACTGTATTAAAAGTCCATGGTGTAAATACTCCAGTGAAAAACCATATGGATAATGGAAAAAAATGAAAATATAAAACTAAAAATGAAGATAAAAATACAGTGTGCTCCCGGATTAATCCAAGCAAACAAAAAAAGTTGATGAAGTAAGTGAATGGTTAAAAGTGAAAACAGAATCCAAATTCAAGCGGGTGGAAGTGTGCAGTCTAATCGAATCCACAAAACATGCAGCCCACACCATAAGTGATCCTGTCAGCTTACCTCCCAGCTGTCACTTAAAGCCAAAGACAGTTACCAATACTCCAGATTCCTGTTAGGTGGGTGTCACTCTGTATACTCTCGGTGGTTGGTCATACATATAGGAAGAAAGAATATAAGGTGTAACCTGATCCTCCTACCACATATAAGGAAAGGGTATTGCCAAGGTGGGTAAGTATACACTTACACTACTTACACAATGGGGTTGATTTACTAAAGGCAAATCCACTGTGCACTGCATATGCACGTGGAAGTTCAGTCGCTGTAGATCTGAGGGGACGATCTGAAATGAGGGGAAACTCTGCTGATTTCTATCATCCAATCACGTGCAAGCAAACATTTTAGTTTTTTATTTTCCTTGCATGTCCCCCTAAGATCTACAGTGACTGCAGCTTCAAGTGCACTTGCAGTTCACTTGTAGTGCACAGTGGATTAGCCTTTAGTAAATAAATCCCAATGTGTAAGGAGAGGGTGCCTATCTCCACGAGCGCCGAGCTCGTCTCTTTAACTTCTCTCCGCCACAGTTCTAATCCCTCAGTATCCTCTGAGCCGATTGCTCGTAGTATGGTGGAAGAAACCGGGGAGGGAGAAGTGAGAGAGGGGGGGGGGCACATCGCGTAAAACGGTATAACAAAAGTTTAATAGGAACACAAAAGTGACGATAAAAAACTCACATGGAGCAGTGATGGAACGGTCGCAAATCCACGAGCGCCGCGCTCGTCTGCCGTCCATCTGGTGCTGCTCCCGATTGGTGCTCTGGTGTCCCGACGCGTGTTCGTCACATCACGTGACTTCATCAGGGGATTTACACCATGGACTTTTAATACAGTCCAGCTAGGACTGCACCTGTAGATCATCATCAAGGTCCCTTCCATTTTTGTTTGTATAGTTTTTCACTTCCCAGGTTCACATCACCCCACTCTTTTCCCTCCCCCCCCCTCCTTTCCCTTTGCTCACCCAACCACTAGTTTAATTCACAGCGCAGACACTTACACCTTTTTCATCATTATCCACTGTCTGTATTGGACAGACTCTTTCTTTGTTTGCTGCAGTGTCCACATTCACTCCTTGGCCCCCCATCACCTCCTTCCCTTTCCCGTTTATCCAACACAGCGCAGGAGTTTCACTTAGTTCAATAATAATCTCCTGCCGATTTAGAGCACAAGCCGGGACTGACAGTGTGAATGTACACCGTCAGAGTGCATACGAGTTCGTGGTGTATGTGTTACGTTGTCCCTGTGGGCTTATCTATGTAGGACGCACTATAAGGGCACTACGTGCTAGAATTGGCGACCACCGCCTTCTTATTAAAAAGGGCTGCACCGAACATAGCATGCCACTTCAACAACTTACATAACAAAGACATCAAGAAGTTAGAAGTGTTCGTGATCGAACATATTCCCAAGGGCACCCTCACATCCAATGAAAGATTTTCCCTCTTGTGTAAGAGGGAAGTCTTTTGGATTTTCATGTTCGACTCCCTGTCGCCTAAAGAGTTAAACGAGGGGATCGAGACTAGTACTCTCATCTAGTCTCCTCTACCATCACAAATGGCCCTGAGATGTGGATCTCTTGTTACATTCAAGAGAGTATACAGCTTATGATGAACCTTGTTTATTATGAATTTTTGTATCCCTACTAAAGCCACCAGGTTCCCGTGTTGTTTTATATGTTTTTATATGTCACATATCGCTCACTTAGTTCCCAGTTTTTTTAGTTTTTTGATTATTATTTCTATATTTATTTTAACTTTTATTTTTTATTTTTTTATTTTTTTTTCTATTCATTATTTGTTATACTCATATATATATTTATAATAATAATTTTTATTTACTTATTCGACTTAATGGCACTATATATATAGATCTTGTTGTTATATGATATCTATTGTGTGCATATGTATGTGTATAAGTTAGATTCCGGTATTCAAGAGGTTAAGGAACTCTCGGTTTCATGGAACTAGCCCATTTTCCCTTTTCCCGTCTTCCTTTCCCTGTCCCCTCCCCCCATGATATAATTTTCCCTCCTTTTTAGCTTATTTAAACTTCCCCAGGAGCCACTCTCACTTGACTTTGAAAAAGCGCTCTGAAGCACGAAACGCGTCGTCAAGGCTACCTACATATATAATTTTTAATATCTGTTTCATCCATTTGCAATAAGATTTACTCCTATTTTTGAGTTCACTATTTTTTCGCCTGAGCTCGGGACCTAAGGTTCTCCACCAGAGGGCAGCAACAACTTTGTATGCACTCTGACGGTGTACATTCACACTGTCAGTCCCGGCTTGTGCTCTGATTCGGCTGGAGATCAGAGTTTCAGACGTGCGATGCCACCTCCGACGGATCGAATCAAGCAGTCATACGTCTCCCTCCAGACCGAGCGATGACGCATCACGCCATCCCCGACAGACGGAACGAGCGGCTGTACGCCTCAATCCAGACCCGACGGTGATGCATGACGCCATCCCCCGACGGACGGAACGAGCAGCAGCGCGCCTCTCTTGGGATCCAGCTGAGCTGTGGCCCCGATCGGGTCATTCTTTGGACGATCTAGATGCCCCCCTCCTTTAGGGAATCTAACAGCTGTGTGGAACGCCAGGACTTAGGTTCCACCTGAGGATCCCATCGCCCTCTCCTCGTCACGGCTACTTCACCATCTGCCTTCTAAGGTATTGTAACAGCCACTTTTTACTAGAGGGACTGTTCTCTGGAACTGTGAGAGCTTAATCTCTTGAGCTTTAGGATAGAAGTTGTGGAGCCAATATTTTTAACTTTTCCTATAGACTGTTTTTACATACATTTGGAGTTTTCTTATAATAAATGGACCATGTTATTACATACAACCATTTCATATCCTTGTTTCTATGAACTTAAGAGTGCCATGAGCGCGATTTTTGAAGTGTTTTTTTGTTGTGTTGGTACTTCCGGGTGCCTTTATTTTCGCAGCTCTGGCTCATCTTTCTTACACCTTATTGATGAACTAACCAAGTAATTATTTTCATTAAGAACTTTGCTATCCCTGTTTCAGCGCCTGTGTATTTGTTGAGCTTATATGGGGGAGCTGAACCTCCCTATGAGTCTTGGAGGAGATACAGGAGATCCCAGCGGAGGAAGAGTGCCAGGGTGCTGGCAAAGTCCAGACAGTGGGGATTTTGAACATCATTCGATGCAAACCAGCTATCGTATCGCTGCTCAAATGCTAACAAACTGCATGAACTACTACTATTTAACACAAATACTGACTTTGCAGTATCTGCTTTACTGTGCTTCACCATAACCTGTCTTATTGATTCTATTCTAGACATGTACTAATGGGCTTCCAACTCCACCATGCAGACCATGTAAAGGAGCTATTGGGGGAATTAAAGAAGAGACGGTCCTCATCTAGAGTCACTCTTCTAGAGTCGCCTTTTTGTTCACCTTCGAATTCTTCCTCATTTATTCCCATTGGTGTTTACATCCCTAAGTATTAAAATATTATTCATTCAAATCAGCATAGAATAGACCTTTCTCTTACAATCATCCTTGGGGATTTTACAAAGCATTTGCTGACCACAAACTTCCAAATGACAACTTTCAGTGCAATTTCAAGTGCACTTTGCACTTGTAGTGCAAAGTGGATTTGCCTTTTGTAAATAACCCCCATTATGTGTTCCACCCGGGGGGAAAAACACACTGAACCATTACAATGTAATAAAGAATGCTTACCACTCTGTTCTCCATACAGCCTTTGGTTCCTTTAATCACTGTATTGTTCTTCTCCTTTAATTCTAGATGCAAAAATTTTAATCTGCAGAGTCTGAAGTTAAAACGGTGAAGAGAAGGGCCAACAGGCAAAAACTGGAGCTACGGGCCTGCTTTGACTGTACAAACCTTCCAGATAGCAAGCAATTGTGCTGCAGGTTCCAAAATGACTTGCTAAGCTATTGCTAGGCTTGCCAGGCTTCGCAAGTTTGTTGCACAATTGCAGCAAGTTTGCATTGCATGACTCCAGATCAACTTTCTTTGCAAACATTCTGCAAGTATGTTGCAAGTTCTGGTTCAGTTATGTTATGCAGTAGTCATCCCACCACAGGGGTCACTGTGGCTGAATTTTCATGCTGTATCCTTTTTCAGAGCTCTTGCTATAGACTCACCACTGCAATTTTGCTCTTGCTAAAAACTTGCCATGCAAATTTGCTACAAATTGGAAAACTCGAACTTCAAGTGCTCTGCAAGTATACAACTTGCCAGTGAAAATGTCCAGCAAGTTAACAGACTTGCAATTCAACACTGCCACAAATGTATGGCAAGTTATCCTTGCTATCTGGACTAACAAAGCCTATTCAACACCTCTTTACAATTGTATTTGATGATAAGTCTACCTCAGCTGGACCCCTCCACTCATTCTTCTGACTGTCTTTGCCTCTGCAACAGTAGATGGGACTGAACCCATTATTCACCTAGCTTTTCATTATAAAGGGTACAAAGGCTTCTTATCCTTAACATGTATTGTATCATATTCCGGTTAACCTTAATATGGATTTGCTAAACATTCTGTAATTCTACCTTTAATATTTTTGTACTGGTGAAGCAGAAACGGTTTGGTTCTTACTTCTGTGTGCTGTCTTTGTAATACATGATAAAAAACATACTAACAATTATTGTTAAAAATCCCATATTAAATCTTAAAAGCATCTATAAAATCTTAAGGTAATTGAACTATAGGCATTTTTTTTTCGCCATCTGTAACCCATTTTGGAGATTTCCCTTGATGCCCTGTCCCACAGACAAACAGAAAGTGAGTGGAAATCCCAGCAAATTAAGAAAATCCTTTGGGGACCCCCAGGTCACCAGAAATAGTGTTCCCATTGGAAGATTTCCCCTCTATTACTTTTTTGGGGACAACCCAAAATGTAGGCTTTTCTCTTTCAATGATAAAGGTAAACGGGATAATAGAGAGAGTGAATCTACTTAACGGGGACACAGACTGCAATAAAAACTGTCAGGGGCTCTAATCCCTCTCCACTCTATATCCAAAAATAAAAGTTTTGCATTTAGTTATACTTTAAAGCAGTTGTAAACCACAGGTGATAAAAAAAAAAAGAAAAACCCTGCAAGGCAATGTCATAATGTGCTAGTATGCATTGTAGAATTACCTTAGAGCAAAGCCCTCCAGCCCCACAATGTCACCGCTGAGACAGCTGACATCTTCCCCTGTCTTCCTTCTGGGTTTGTGGCCTGTTTCTGGCACAGGCTCTGAAGGCCCGGCACTGTAAGCAGATAATGTCATCGTCTGCATGCACTCTGAATATCTTCTAAACTGTGCAAGTTTAGGAGATATTCACAGTACCTACAGGTAATCCTTATTATAAGCATGCGCCTGTAGGTACAAGTGGTAGTACAAAGTTTACTACCACTTTAAGACTATTTTCTGAATGTATTTGCTAATGACCCTGTAAAATCAAAGGGCCAGATCCACATAGAATTGGATAGGCGCAGCGTATCAGAGATACGATACGCCGCCGTATCTTACCTGGCTTTAAGTCAAATCCAGGAAGATTTTGCGCCGTAAGTTACGGAGGCGTAGTGTATTTCTGGCGGTGGAATTCAAATCGGCGGGTAGGGGGCGTGATTCAGTTAAATTAAGTGCGTCCCCGCGCCGATTGAACTGCGCATGCTCCGTTTCAAAATTTTCCGCCGTGCTTTGCACGAAATGCCGTCGCAACGACGTCATTTTTTGAACTTAGGCGTGACTTGCATCCATTCCTATTCACGGACGACTTACGCAAAAAAAATTCTAATTTCGACGCGGGAACGACGGCCATACTTTAACATGGCAAGTCTATCTATACGCCGCAAAATAGCAGCTTTAACTATACGCCTGAGACGATGTAAGAGAATACGACGGCCGCGCGTACGTTCGTGGATCGTCGGAAAAAGCTAATTTGCATACCCGACGCGGAAAACGACGCAAACTCCACCCAGCGGGCGCCGAAGTATTGCACCTACGATCCGAAGGCGTACGAAGCCTTACGCCTGTCGGATCGAACCCAAAAGCCGTCGTATCTTGGTTTGAGGATTCAAACTAAAGATACGACGCAGGTAATTTGAAAGTAAGCCGGCGTATCAGTAGATACGCCGGTGTACTCGCTATGTGGATCTGGCCCAAACTTTCTAGCTCACTAGACAGCAGCAAACTCTAATCAGAGATCAAATCTGTGTTTAATGCATATTCATTTCATGGGGATTTTGCAGACAACTAGCAGAAAGTTCATGCAACAAAGGGAATATTTAGTGAAACTGAATGAGATAATTTCAGAAACAAATGTAATATTTTAGTAATAGTGTACACTGTACAGTAAAAGATTAGACACCAAAATATTGAATGCCATTTTTGTAGTTATATTACTGCCCAAATTAAACTTAGGGAAAAGTATGAGGGTTGGTTGTAAGCATATATTAATATAAAATGTTATCAAAATGACTGCTTGCAGATAAAAAAATAAAATAGCAATGTATGTGTATATATGGCATAAGATGTTAAGTGCAAGTGAATCTGTTTTTGCTTTGTCTAGGAGATAAACCCTTAGCTATGATACATAAACATCCTAGGGAACATTGATAACTATGTGTTTCTTTTTTTTTTTTCTTTTTTTTAGCAAACATGTGCCTTTATTAAGAAGCTAAACTACAGCAAGGAAGAATTTCGAAAGGATAAAATTTTACTTTACAAATATTGGGTAATATAGTAGACCTTATTAGTCCTTATTACAAAATAGTCCTGAAGAACTGTTTTTATTGCTGTCCATAGTCTGCCAACATGTTCACTTTAAATTGTTTTTATAAACGTTTATAAACACCTTGCTGTGTCCACCCTCCCCCGAGCCCCCGTTTCACTTACCTTCCGAGGGCGCAATCCGAGTCGTTCTCTCCATGGCTGATCGGCTCCTCATTGGATAGATTGATAGCAGCGCAGCCATTGGCTCCCGCTGCTGTCAATCAAATCCAATGACACGCCTCAGGGGAGCGCGCCTGCAAGGTAACCCCCTCGGGAGAGAGCTTCCCAGAAGGGGTTAGCTTTTGGGGGGAGGAGCCGCGAGAACCGCCGTGGGACCCCAGAAGAGGACGATCGGGGCCTCTTTGTGCAAAACTAACTGCACAGTGGAGGTAAGTGTGACATGTTTGTTATTTAAAACAAAACCATATTATCACTTTAAGTAAAACAGCTTTTCCTGTTTCTCTAGACCTAAATAAGTTATTAACTCTTGCAGTGTGGGGGCAAACCCACTTCAAGGGTACATTTTTACTTTCCCTGGAGCAGTGTTTCCCAACTCCAGTCCTCAAGGCACACCAACAGGTCATGTTTTCAGGCTTTCCATTATTTTGCCCATGTGATTTGATCAGTTTCACTGCCTTAGTAATTACCACAGCCGTTTCATCTGAGGGAAATCCTGAAAACATGACCTGTTGGTGTGCCTTGAGGACTGGAGTTGGGAAACACTGCCCTGGAGTTCACCTAGATGAATTAGCAGATTTCACTACAAAAGTTACCATGATGCTTGCTAGAAAAAACTATTAGGCACATGTTACATTAAGTCCCACAGTAATCCGTTTTCTTTCACATTTATCAACATTTTTACAACTGAACTTGTAATGTGCAGCAAAAGAAAGCACATAGGATTAATCAGTTGAGGTTGTTACATTTTAATACTTTGCAATAGTCATTGCTTGCAGTAACCAAGTGAGTTGGACTATGTGACCACATACAAGCAGATTGCAGCTTCCTTAATGGCATATCTAAAAACTAGGGAAAGTCGCCACCTTCCTGTTGAAAACCTAAACCCCTAACTTTCTTTTACCCAGAATTTTGACAAAATTTATCCTCCTAGTGTCACTTTATTCCGAACACATTTTTTAGCATAGAGACCAATGACCCCTACTGTGACCATACGTACTAGTATTGTTTGGCAGATCACCAAATACTGGATGCAATTTAATTACAGTATTCACCATAGCGGCAGGGAGAACAATTACTCACACCTATGTTTATGGTAGCAATGAATGACCACTGCTATAACATATCTGTCTTCAGAATTAACAAATACTGCAACATTCAGGCACAGGCAACTGCATCAGTCACAAGCAGTGTATGTTCATGCTTATACTAGCTTGCTACAGCTAAGAGGGTGTTTGTAACAAAGGGAATGAAACACTTAGGCCGCGTACACACGGTCGGTCAAAACCGATGAAAACGGACTGAAGGACCTTTTCATCGGTCCAAACCGATCGTGTGTGGGCCCCATCGGTCAGTTAACCTTCGGTCAAAAAATTTAGAACTTGCTTTAAAATTGAACTAATGGACGCCTAACTGATGTCAAAACCGATGGTTAGTATGCAAAAGCATCGGTTAAAAATCCACGCATGCTCAGAATCAAGTCGACGCATGCTTGGAAGCATTGAACTTCGTTTTTTTTCAGCACGTCGTTGTGTTTTACGTCACCCCGCTCTGACCCGATCGGTTATTTAACCTATGGTGTGTAGGCACATTAAACCATCAGTCAGCTTCATCGGTTAACCGACATTTTAACATTTTGACAGTAAATTATTTACAAGTATGTCATTCTTATCAATGTTCTCCCTTTTGATCCCTTTTGGTTTGTTAAATAAAAATGTGTTAAATTGAAAGCAGTTTATTATTACTGTTATATACCGGTAAGTGCATAAAGCAAAATTCTGAGCTGTACGTTGTCCTGCGCACAGCTCTTGTGTTATCTCAAGGAGCATACTTAGCCACATACCAATTTGCATCTGGACTTTTAAAATTGCTGTTATATTATTTTAGGTTGTGGGAAAAAAAAAAAGATATAATTGGTACTGATGTTCTTTTAAAATGTTTGTGCAATAATAAAGAATGCTATAGAGAGGAAACTTTTAAGAAAGTAATTTGAAACTGAGTAACTATGTAGGTTTTGTGTCTGGATTTAACGTTTTATTGCCCATCACTTGGGTTTACACAAAGCCTTTACCCGAACACCAGAGTTGCTAGATTGTCAATCCAGGTCTGCTGGTAACCCTCTTTTTTAACATTTGACTGGTGTGTTTCAGTATTCTTTATCTCTAATAAAGAATGAAAGACACAATTTATTCCTTTCCTTATAGTAGATAAACAGTTAAAAGCCACTTAATTACCCTTCCAAATCTGCACAACTATAGAAGCTTTTAACCATAATACAATCTATATTAAACATTATGGCACTGACCTCCACATGATTTTGCTTCCCACAAACAAGTTACTGATTGCAAATGAGTAAATAAATTAAATTTTTAATTCCTAAATTTAGGGGAATGTTTGCTTTAATTTAAAAAAATGTAGCCTAATGAGTCCACTGAGAATATAGTACTGTGTTGTGTTCTTAAATGCATATATTAAGAGCAGGCTACAAGCAAACAACCTACTTTACAGGAATCATCCAAATTATGCAAATTTAATTTGTAGTAATAATTTGGCCCTGTAAATGTGATCCATTTGAGTGTAACGGGAGAATCCGTGACATGAATATTTTTGTAGCTGTTTAACACATTTAAAATAAATATTTAGCAGCTGACAGTAGGAATCATGCCCTTCGTATTACAAAGGGTACTTTAAAATAATCATTTAGGGTTTAAATTATTTTTTACTGTAGGGGGCAGAAATTTTACTCAACAGTAAACTGTGTTCATAAAAGATTAATTATGTGTGCTATTTGCAAGTGTGTTTGGTAGAGGTGTTAATAAAGATAAATTAGAGGCATAAGTGCCACTCTGCACTAAGTAAATTTTAATAAAAAGGATAAAAGTGATTAGGAATACTTTTTAGAACACAGTACAAAATACTACATTCATTAATACTCAAAAGAAATATTAATAAGTCACATTCAAGTGTGTCTTAAGGGGTTAGTGTGATTTAAAGTTGCCTAGTTCCTTCTAGGTCCCTCTGTTAAACCAAGTGCTTTGTATATTACAAGATTTATTAAAAGTATCGTACATGGGGCATTTGCAGTTTACTTTAGAATAAAATTACCTTTCCATTTTAATTCGTTGCCAATTAGAATCTTCAAAATTGGCAAAAAAAATTATGTTGTATTACTGCAAATATGGTAGGAAATGTCTTTCTTTTTTGTATGACTGGTTCACTGCTTTTCCTTGTAGTCTGTACGTAGCTTGAACTAAAATTTCAGGCATCCATTGCAACATTATTTTTTATCTTGATGACAAACTTATTTGCAAATATTATAAAAAAATATTTTCACCTGCGCTATCCCCTATCTACTCTGCTGCTAGCTGCTGTATCAGATCACCTGTAGTGTGGTCAGACTATTATTTAAACATATATACAGCGCTTCAGCAACAAAAATGTATATGTGCTCAATTAAATTCTCCAATTCAGGCAAACATATGCATAAATTTGATAACATAATAATAATAATAATAATAATAATAATAATAATAATAATAATAATAATACACACAATAATACATAATACTCTATGAAACTTCATATGTGTTTTTTATATATATATATATATATATATATATATATATATATATATATATATATATATATATATATATGGATATATATATATATATATATATATATATATATATATATATATATATATATATATATATATATATATATTAGGGCTGTTACTGATCAAAAAATTTCTGTTCGATTAATCTTTTTTTTTTTTTTTATCGATTAATCGACTAATTTCAATTAATTATAACTAGGGCTGTGCAAATTAACTTTTAATTAATCGATTAATCTTTAATTTTTTTGATCGATCAAAATCTTTTTGATCGATTAAAATTCTTTTGATTAGTACTCACCTCTCCGCCGGCTTCTGGGCCTTCAGGGAGTTCCGTCGGAGATCCAGTAACGTAACGGACACCGGCGGGGCTTGCCGTGTCCATCTGAAGGGCTCCTTTGCTGTGCCTTCATATCTGCATGCCGACAGGACCTTACTATCTGCCACGCGCAAGTGCTGTTACACTTCCCTCTATCACTTCCCTCTATCAACCTGGGATTCTACAAGCATCCACTGGGAGTTGTGATAGTTCCCTTCATGGGACATCTACATACCGATGGACTGATGTTAACCTCTCCTCATCTGAATTCAGCAGTGGTATCATTGTACACATTTTTATACCAGTATAATACTTAGCTACATGTTTTTATAAATGCTTTTGGTACCGTTTGGTATTACTCACACCATTTTTACAGTTTATGTAGCTACATAGATTTTATCTCCAGTGCAATATTTATTTGGTTACCTACTTGAAGACTATAAAAGTTTTAATGCTATTCCCATCCAGCGCTGCCTTTGTGTGTTTTTGTATCCTGCTATCCATTTTTCCAGTTGTTGGTAGCTGCACTGGGAATCAGCCTGCAAGGAGATCAGCTAAAAGTAGTTGGATCTGTATGTGCGTTCTAATTAATTGAAATTAGTCGATTAATCGATTAAAAAAAAAACGATTAATCGAACAGAAAATTTTTGATCAGTAACAGCCCTAATTATAACGCACATACAGATCCAAGTACTTTTAGCTGATCTCCTTGGAGATAAAATCGATGTAGCTACATAAACTGTAAAAATGGTGAGAGTAATACCAAACGGTACCAAAAGCAGTCCTAAAAACATGTAGCTAAGTATGATACTGGTATAAAAATGTGTACAACGATACCACTGCTGAATCCAGATGAGGAGAGGTTAACATCAGTCCGTCGGCATGTAGATGTCCCATGAAGGGAACTATCACAACTCCCAGTGGATGGTTGTAGAATCCCAGGTTGATAGAGGGAAGTGTAACAGCCCTTGCGTGTGGTAGATAGTAAGGTCCTGCCGGCATGCAGATATGAAGGAACAGCAAAGGAGCCCTTCAGATGGACATGGCAAGCCCCGCCGGTGTCCCTGATTTCACTGGATCTCCGACGGAACTCCCTGAAGGCCCAGAAGTCGGCGGAGAGGTGAGTACCAATCTAAAGAATTTTAATCGATCAAAAAGATTTAATATTAATCGATTAATTAAAAGTTAATTTGCACAGCCCTAATATATATATATATATATATATATATATATATATATATATATATATATAGATAGATAGATAGATAGATAGATAGATAGATAGATAGATAAATATTACCATTTAGCAGTCACTATGCAGCAAAGTTTGCCAATATCCTTGTAATATATACTGTAAACCCCTAGAGTTGATGGTGCCAGCAGTGAACCATGCCTGCACCACATCCTGTAGTATAAAACAACCACTTCTCTTCATTGGTAGTCTGGCCATCTACCAGAAGAATTTTGCTGGAAATTTTTTCTAATGGTTAGTGGAGAAAATTAGAATGAGCTGGCATTAATTTATAACTGTGAACGTGGTTCTCGTTAAAAAAAATAAAAATAAATTATACATATTGTAATGAAATCTCTTTAAAGAGGGAAGCTCTGCTTGTCTGCCACATTTGGCCCCTTTTGGGGGGGGCGTGTACCTGGTTTTGACAGGTACCCGCTCCTACTTCAGACTGAGTTTGCTGCGGCAAACTCAGATGGAGGCTTGGTCCCCCTCCTTCTTACTCTGCAGCCGGCCCAATCAGAGAGCGCAGCGTGCTTCACTCATGTGCAGTAGGGATCCGGTGGCCGGTTGCCCGTAGTGGAGATGGCGGTGGCAGCGGCACCCGGTAGCCGATTGAAAAATCGGCTCAGATTAAAACCACTTATTTCCTGACAGGTAAGTGTCCTAATATTAAAGGTCAGCAGCTGCTCACTTTTAAAAAAAAAATCACGAGGAGGCGGACATGGGATCCTTGGATGGCATCCCCAGGCTCCTGGATGAGATGCAGGCCTCATCACATGTGAGTACTGGGCCTCAGGCCTCTAACATGGCGGCGACATCCCAGCAGGACGGAGCTGATCCTGAACCCACACTAAGGGACATACTGACTGCTGTAACTACCTGTAGCTCCTCTATAGCTGATTTAATAGGGGAGGTGAAGGGGATGAAAGTTGAAATATCCCTGATAAGGCACGATATGCAGAAGTTGCGGGAGCGCACTTCTGCATTGGTAGGACGTCTTAGTACATTGGAGGATGAATGGCCACCCCTACAGAGAGATGTCAGACACAGTCAGTGGCTTCCACCAATGCGTCCCGCCTGGAGGACATGGGGAATCGCTTACCAGAAATAACATCCGCGCAATGGGTGTCCCTGTAAAAAGGACCTCTCATGCCATATTCCTATTACAAGGGATGTTTACATTCCTCGTAATTGGAATAAAAGTGATCAAAATGTTTTATTTTTTGCGGGAAAAATGTGTTAAACTAAAATAAATAAAAGTAAAATGAACAATAAAATATATATATTTTTAAAGCACCCCTGTCCCCGCCCACATGAAAACGGTGTTCAAACCACACATGTGAGGTATCTCTGCGAACGTTAGAGCGAGAGCAATAATTTTGGCCCTAGACCTTCTCTGTAACTAAAAACATATAACCAGTAAAAATATTTAAAGCGTCGCCTATGGGGATTTTTAAGTAGCGAAGTTTGGCGCCATTGCACGAGTGTGTGCAATTTTGAAGGGTGACATGTTGGGTATCTATTTACTCGGCGTAACTTCGTATTTCACATTATGCAAAAACATTGGGCTAACTTTACTTTTTTTTTTTTAAAGCACAAAACAGTTTTTTTTTTTTTTTTTAAATACGTTAGAAAAATTGCTGCGCAAATACAGTGCGAGATAGAAAGTTGCAACGGCCACCATTGTATTCTCTAAGGTCTTTGTGAAAAACATATATAATTTTTTGCGGTTCTATGTCATTTTCTAAAAAATAAATGATGATTTTTAAATGTAGAAGAGAAATGTCAGAATTGGCCTGGGTGTTCCAGAACGCCTGATGGTGCTCCCTGCATGTTGGGCTTCTCTATGTGGCCACGCTGTGTAAAAGTCTCACACATGTGGTATCGCCATACTCGGGAGGAATAGCAGAATGTGTTTTGGGGTGTAATTTGTGCTATGCATATGCTGTGTGTGAGAAATAACCTGCTAATATGAAAATGTTGTGAAAACAAATCTTGATTTTGCAAAGAATTGTGGGGGAAAATGACAACTTCAAAAAGCTCACCGAAAGCTGAAAATTGGTCTGGTTATTAAGGGGGTTTAAGTGCCCAGTTGTCAAGTGGTTACAAATCTTTTTGACTAAAAAGTATTGGTTAGAGTAGCCTGTAATCATTGAGCATCCAAACCGGTTGTCCATGATTTGGTTAGCCCTACTAGTTCTTGTAAGCATCTGGTTACGATCCATATCATTAACCATCTTGATGGCAGGGCTCAAAATTTCAAGTCCTGAGCTACTAGCCAGGCCTCAAGAGTTACTCGCCACCAGTTGCCCCACCTATTTTTAATACACTGCCCTGCGCCTAATTGCACCCGTAAACACGCCCTTGTAGATTATCTCATGGAATGACAATGTTTTATGCAGAATCAAGTTACAAAATTAAATATTACCAAGAACAACTTTAACAAAATGGGACAGGGCACTGGGGGCAGACCAGAGGGACAGGGCACTGGGGGCAGACCAGAGGGACAGGGCACTGGGGGCAGACCAGAGGGACAGGGCACTAGAACTGGATCTCTTCCCCATTCTCTTGTTGTCTCCTCTGCAACTTCCATCCATCCTCTCTCTCTCTCTCATTCATCTCATCATCAGGAGCCTGTGTGTGCGTCTCCACGCTTGCATGTCCCCACTTCCCCCTTTTATTCAGGCTGGCAGAGAGGAGAGGAGCTGCAGCACAGCGGGAGGGAGTACAATCCAGCGCTGAGATCCACACAACTGCACAGCCATTGACACCATAGCACAGCGCACACTGACAGCGCACAGCACACATTGAGGCCAGTCTGTTCAGGCTAAACTGTTGGACACTTACATAGAGCACAAGGAGAAGAAAACTGCACAAACTAGAAGGCTGCCGCTCTCATGTCAGGGCAACTTTCAGTGAACGCTGCACCGGAGTGGTAATTTTTGCAATCCTCCACCTCACTCATTACTTTCTGCTCTCCAGCTACATTGGTCGGGGCCCGGGGGAGGGGGGCAGGCTCAGAGAGGTCATACTGTTGGGTCCCATGGCTTAATGAGAATTGTAAGTAGAGCACCTGTGTACTGCTCTGCCTGTGCGCGGCTCACCAGACTACTTTTCCAGAGCATGCACCTTTCCTCTTCGGCCGCCAATCTCATCGGGACTCTAGGTGTAGGCACAGATTGGAGGGAGATTGGTCATGCAGCCCTGTCATCACTCGCCCCCAGCTTAAATCCACTCGCCAAATGCTAGTAGGCGAGTGGAAATTTTGAGGGCTGTTGATGGTATTGTCAATGCTTGTCTCTAAATATCCCTTTTCTAGGAATCTCTGCTTTAAAATTTGTGCTTGTTGTTGATAGTCCACCAAAGTGGTACAGTTTCTCCTAATTCGTTGAAACTGACCCTTAGGGACGGCACTAAGCCAGATGGAATGGTGACAACTCGTCAATGGAATAAACACATTTCGATCGGTGTCTTTAAAGTATGTAGTAGTAGTCAAAATCCCTTCCTTTACTAAGATGTTAAGGTCCAGGAAGTGGATTTGAGACTGACTAGTTTCATACTTAAGACAAATACCTCTATTGTTACCATTTAGTTTGATGAAAAAATGTTCTAATGAAGGGAGGTCATATTCCCATAATACTAGAACATCATTAATATACCTTTTCCAAAGGCGCTATTCTTTGGGAGGGTTTTTGTCTATGACTTCCCTTTCCCAATATGCCATAAAAAGGTTGGCGAGGCTGGGGGCAAATTTAGCCCCCTGTCATGGTCTTACCTCTCTCCTGTCTCCTTCGTTTGACATGTGCTGGCGGCCATCTTGGTTTCCAGGTCTCTTGTAGCCTCCCACCCTGCGGCTCCTCCTTCCCACTGGGAGGAGCTGGATGCCTGGCTCATATATATAGGAGTTCTGTGGCTTCAGTTCCTTGCTTGGTCCTCCTGTGTTCACATGCTTCTAAGACTGCTGCTGCTTCTGGTTCCGATCCTGGCTTCGTCTGACTTCCCTGCTGGTTCCTGATCCTGGCTTCGTCTGACATCCCTGCTGGTTCCTGATCCTGGCTTCGTCTGACTACCCTTCTGGTTCCTGACCTCTGGCTTCGCAAGACTCTGATTCGGGTTCACCATCTGTTTTGGACTTTTGCTTTAATGCTTGATATTCAATAAAGCCTTCTTATTTTTCACTTATCTCTTGTTGTACGTCTGGTTCATGGTTCCGTAACATTAGGACCAAGCCATGAATTTTGACGGTACAGAGCCATCCTTGCTACCCACGCTGGTTGCCAGACTTGATCAGCTGGAGTCCCTGATGGGTCAGTTCGCCGTGGCGTTGCAAACCCTGCTTGAACGCACGGCTCATTTCGCTCCCGTTGCCGATGGGTCGGTCGTCGCTCCTGGGCCCGCTTCTACGGCCGATCCGACTGTTGCGCCAGAGTCTACCTCGACACCCGTTGTTGCGCCTGCGGTGTTTCGGGGTATGTCCGGTTCTGCCCCCCTTCCACAGCGATTTGGGGGAGAGCCAACTCAGTGCCGAGGTTTCCTTAACCAAGTGGGCATTTATTTCGAGTTGCTGCCACATGCCTTTCCCACTGAGAGATCAAAGGTGGGGTTCTTGATCTCGCTGCTCTCGGACAAGGCCTTGGCCTGGGCCAGTCCTTTATGGGAGAACAACAATCCGGTGGTTGCCGAGTTTTCCGGTTTTGTTGCTTCTCTTCGGAAGGTATTCGATGTGCCGGCTCGCGCCGCCTCTGCTGCGAAGCTCCTTATGTCCGTCAGACAGGGTTCACGATCCGTAGCCGAATACGCCATTGAGTTTCGTACCCTGGCAGCAGAGGTAGGTTGGAATAATGAGGCCCTGGTCGCTGCTTTCTCTCATGGTCTCTCGGATGCCTTGAAGGATGAGGTTGCAGCTAAGGACCTACCAGTGGAGCTCGAGGCTCTTATTTCTTTCCTGATTTTGATTGACACCAGACTCAGGGAGAGACCTTCCTTTAAGGTGAGCCTGCGGAGGCCTCCTAACAGTTTGGCGCCTACGTTTGCTGTCCCACCCGTGCCTCCCTCTCCTCCCACGCCTCCTGGTGTTGACTTGTCTGGGGGTGAACCCTCGCAGCTGGGGTTTGCTCGCTTGTCCGAGGGGGAGAGGGTACTCCGGAGACGCGAGGGCCGATGCATGTACTGTGGTCTCGATGGGCATTTTCGGTTGGCATGTCCGAACCGTCCGGGAGACGCTCGCACCTGAGATCCTGTCGGGGGCAGATCTTGGGTGGAGTCTCCTCGTCCCCGGTTTCCCGTGTTGATAAACCACTGATCACTGTTGTCCTCTCCTGGGTCGGGGGCTCGGTGATGACCCAGGCGTTGGTGGACTCTGGTGCTGGTGGTTTTTTCATTGATAGTGAGTTCGCTGCCGCCAATTCCATTCCTCTACAGGCTCGAGGTTCCCCGCTGGCTCTAGAGGCGATAGACGGCAGACCCCTCCAACCGTCACACGTGACTCATGAGACCCTTCCAGTGGGGGTAGCCATTGGTGCCGCTCACAGAGAGTCGGTCTGCTTCCAAGTTATTTCGTCTCCACACTACTCGGTGGTCTTGGGGTACCCCTGGCTCCAGAAGCATAATCCGACTTTTGACTGGAGATCGGCCGAGATCCTCTCATGGTCACCACAGTGTGGGGCTAAGTGCATCCATGGGCCTGTCAAGTTGCTGTGTACTTCCTCGGACTCTCTGTTGCCTCCTGAATACGAGGAGTACCGGGATGTATTCGATAAGGTACGCGCAGTTGCCCTACCTCCGCACCGCCCATATGATTGTGCCATTGAGTTACAACCTGGTGCCGTTCCTCCTCGCGGCAAGGTCTATCCACTGTCGGTTGCGGAGAATGAGGCCATGGAGGAGTACGTGATGGAGGCGCTGTCCCGTGGTCACATTCGCAAATCCTTGTCCCCGGCAGGGGCTGGATTTTTCTTTGTGAAAAAGAAGGGCGGTGAGTTGAGGCCTTGCATCGATTACAGGGGTCTCAATCGCATCACGATCAAGAACGCTTACCCGATACCCTTGATTTCCGAGCTGTTCGATCGCCTTAAAGGGGCCACGGTCTTTACCAAACTCGACCTGAGGGCGGCATATAACCTGGTAAGGATCAAGGCGGGCGATGAGTGGAAGACCGCCTTTAACACCAGGACCGGTCATTATGAATCCTTGGTTATGCCCTTTGGGTTGTGCAATGCGCCCGCAGTCTTTCAGGAATTCATCAACGATGTTTTCCGTGACCTGTTGCAGCAGTGTGTGGTGGTCTATTTGGATGACATCTTGGTATATTCTGAATCCAGGGAGGCCCACATTCTGGATGTCAAACGAGTGTTGCAACGGTTACGAGAGAACAAGCTGTTCGGTAAGCTTGAGAAATGCGAATTTCACCGATCCCAGGTAACCTTCCTAGGTTACATCATTTCCGCTGAGGGGTTCTCCATGGATCCTGAGAAGGTTTCGGCTGTCTTACAGTGGCCTCAGCCCAGTGGTCTTCGTTCCTTGCAGCGTTTTTTGGGCTTCGCCAATTATTATCGGAAGTTCATCAGGGACTTCTCCATGCTGGCCAAGCCTCTCACGGATCTGACCAGGAAGGGCAGTAATTCCCAGGTCTGGCCGCTCGAGGCCATCCGGGCTTTTGAGGCCCTAAAATCCGCCTTTGTGTCAGCTCCGATTCTGTCTCATCCCAACCCTGGGTTGCCCTTTGTCCTCGAGGTGGACGCGTCCGAGACGGGAGTAGGCGCCCTTCTGTCTCAGCGTAGGACACCAGAGGGTCCGCTGCTTCCTTGTGGGTTTTACTCCCGGAAACTGTCACCCGCGGAGTGCAACTATCAGATTGGTGACAGGGAGTTATTGGCCATAGTGCAGGCTCTCAAAGAGTGGAGGCACTTGCTCGAGGGCTCGGTGGTTCCGGTTCTCATCCTGACGGACCACAAGAATCTGACCTACCTTTCTGAGGCCAAGAGATTGACACCACGTCAGGCCAGATGGGCTCTGTTCTTGTCACGTTTTAATTACGTGGTCTCCTACCTACCTGGTTCCAAGAACATCAGGGCGGATGCCTTATCACGGCAGTACTCCGAGCTGTCCAGGGAGGAATCTATACCGACTTCGGTCATACCTCCGAATCAGATCCTGGCCGCCATTCGCACCAGCCTGACCTCTCCCCTTGGTGAGCAGATTTTGGCGGCTCAGTCTGGTGCTCCCTCTGGGACACCCAACGGCAGATGTTTTGTGCCTGAGGAGTTGCGCACTCGGTTGTTGCGAACCTACCATAACTCCAAGACCGCGGGGCATCCTGGTAAGAATCAGCTGTCCTGGGCTGTTTCACGTCTGTTCTGGTGGCCTTCCCTACGTTCCGACATCGCCGCATATGTAGCGGCATGCTCCGTTTGTGCCCAAAGTAAGTCCCCTCGGCACCTTCCGTTGGGTCTGCTGCAACCCATAGCCATCGGGGAGCGCCCATGGTCACACCTGGGGATGGATTTCATTGTGGACCTCCCTGCATCCCGAGGCCATACGGTCATTCTCATGATTGTGGATCGGTTTTCCAAAATGTGCCACTGTGTTCCTCTCAAGAAGTTACCCTCTGCACAAGAGTTGGCCACGATTTTTGCCCGGGAGGTCTTCCGGTTGCACGGTTTGCCCAAAGAGATAGTGTCGGATCGGGGGAGTCAGTTTGTGTCCAGGTTCTGGCGCGCCTTTTGCTCCCAGTTGGGGATTCATCTCTCCTTCTCCTCGGCCTACCACCCTCAGTCCAATGGGGCCGCAGAACGATCCAATCAGGCCTTGGAGCAATTTTTTCGTTGCTATGTCTCCGATCACCAGGACAATTGGGTTGACCTCCTGCCTTGGGCTGAGTTTGCCAGGAACACGGCTGTGAACTCTTCCTCTGGGACGTCTCCCTTCATGGCCAATTATGGGTTCCAACCTGCCGTGTTACCGGAGGCATTCTCTCCCCAGGATATTCCGGCTGTGGAGGATCACCTTTCTGCTCTACGTGCTTCTTGGGTACAGATCCAGAGGTCCCTTGAGGTCTCTGCGCAGCGCCAGAAACTCCAGGCTGATCGCAGACGAGCGCCTGCTCCTTCCTACCAGGTCGGAGACCGTGTATGGTTGTCCACTCGCAACCTCAACCTTCGAGTGCCCACTCCCAAGCTGGCTCCTCGCTTTGTTGGTCCCTTCCGAGTGCTTCGCAGGGTAAACCCGGTAGCCTATGCCCTTGCGCTTCCTCCTGGCATGCGGATCTCCAACGTATTTCATGTCTCCCTGTTGAAGCCACTGGTGTGCAATCGCTTCACTTCCTCGGTTCCTCGGCCTCGTCCGGTCCAAGTGGGCAATCATGAGGAGTATGTAGTGAGCAATATCCTGGACTCACGCCTGGTCCGCGGTCGGGTGCAGTTTTTGGTCCACTGGCGTGGTTATGGTCCAGAGGAGCGTTCCTGGGTTCCCTCCGCAGACGTCCATGCTCCTGCCTTGCTCCGAGCCTTCCACGCACGCTTCCCTCAGAAACCGTTTTTTGCACCGCGGAGGAGGGGCCCTTGAGGGGGAGGTACTGTCATGGTCTTACCTCTCTCCTGTCTCCTTCGTTTGACATGTGCTGGCGGCCATCTTGGTTTCCAGGTCTCTTGTAGCCTCCCACCCTGCGGCTCCTCCTTCCCACTGGGAGGAGCTGGATGCCTGGCTCATATATATAGGAGTTCTGTGGCTTCAGTTCCTTGCTTGGTCCTCCTGTGTTCACATGCTTCTAAGACTGCTGCTGCTTCTGGTTCCGATCCTGGCTTCGTCTGACTTCCCTGCTGGTTCCTGATCCTGGCTTCGTCTGACATCCCTGCTGGTTCCTGATCCTGGCTTCGTCTGACTACCCTTCTGGTTCCTGACCTCTGGCTTCGCAAGACTCTGATTCGGGTTCACCATCTGTTTTGGACTTTTGCTTTAATGCTTGATATTCAATAAAGCCTTCTTATTTTTCACTTATCTCTTGTTGTACGTCTGGTTCATGGTTCCGTAACACCCCCATAGCCACGCCACACTTTTGTAAATAAAAGAACCCCCCAAACCAAAAATAATCATGACCGGTAGCAAAAATTAAGAGATTTATGATGAAATCTTTCTGCACAGCGGATAAAGTATTATCCTGTTGGAGGTAGAATCTCACTGCCTCTAGACCATGCTCGTGTGATATAATGGTATAGCGGGAAGTGACGTCTGTCATCGCTAAAATAGTCAAAATCAGTCAGAAGATTGATGACTTGGGTGGCATCACGCAAATACGAAGGTGTTGCAGTAACCAAAGGTTGCAAGAATTCGTTGATGTACTTGCCTATTCTTGCCGTAACTGAGTCTATTCCACTTATGATGGGTCGACCCGGTGGATTCAGCATACTTTTATACACCTTGGGCAAATAGTATATAACTGGTACCCTAGGTACAGAGGGTACTAAATGTACTTTCTCTTTTTTATTTAAAATACCTAAAGAGTAACCCTCATTGATCAAGGATAGAAGCTCTTTTTTGTATTTAACCATAGGGTTACAAGCCAATTGGGTATATGTTGCGGTATCAGATAAAAGCCTGTTCATCTCTGACAAATAGTCAGTTTTATTTAAAATGATGACACCACCACCTTTGTCAGCAGGTCGTATCACAATGTTGTTGCGTGCACAGATTTTTTTTAAATTGCTCTGGAATTCATAATTGTTCCTAAATTTAGGAATTTTCAAAGCTGTTATATCCTTAAGTACCATCTCCCTAAAGGTTTGAATTGAAGGAGCAAAAAAACCTGGTGGGTTAAATAAGGAAGCGTTTGCAAAATTGGTATGTCGAGTTGGAACAATATTTCTGGTGCTAATTTAAGTACTATTTACTGGCAAAGCTTCTTGTTCTATTGATTGAACCCCAATTGGAGAAGCTATTTGGCTAGAATTCCCTATGGGATTAAGTAAAAAATGCCTTCCGATATTCATTTTGCGGACAAATTTATGAGCGTCACTAAATGTCTCAAATTTGTTCAATGTCCGAGGGGGTGCAAATTTGAGACCTTGGCTAAGCACTAAGGCCCAGATTCTCAAAGAAGTTACGCCGGCGTATCTCGAGATGCGTGGCGTATCTATGCGCCATACCCACAGAACC
Source organism: Rana temporaria (assembly GCF_905171775.1). NCBI lineage: Eukaryota > Metazoa > Chordata > Amphibia > Anura > Ranidae > Rana > Rana temporaria. Next base: position 272,630,504 of record NC_053489.1, read on the forward strand.
AGATACGCCTGAAAATAGGCTTCTTCCGACCGGCGTAACTTTTCTACGCCGGCGTAGCGTAGGCGCATATTTACGCTGGGCGCATCTTGCGCTCCCATTGATTTCCTATTCAAATATGCAAATGAGGGAGATACGCCGATTCCCGAACGTACGTCTGCCCGACGCAGGCTACGAGCGGTGCGCGTAAGCTGTACGTCCAGCCTAAACTTGCCCCTCATAAAGCAGGGGCAACTTTGCACCAGACATGTGCAGGTCAGCTGGAGAGCAGCTTCAGCAGCACGGTTACGGACGAGCTGAGCAACCACACTTGCAGGACAACACATCTGTATGCCAACATGCCAGGGGCAGGCATTGTCATAGCTATACTAGTGTGTGCCCAGGCGCATAGAAGGAGGAGGGCACGGGAGAGGATATACCGAATGCGCATAAACGTCTTTGGCATGGGGGATTCGGAGGTGTATCGCATCTTCAGATTCAACACTGATGCCATCCTGGATTTAGCCACAACCCTGCAGGATGACATCACCAGCCAGACACACCGATCACATGCAGTGCAGCCACTGGTCAAGGTACTGGCAACACTGCATTTCCTCGCCACTGGATCTTTTCAGCGTACAAGTGGAGTTGTGGCTGGGATGTCACAAACCAGCATGAGCAGATGTGTGCACCAGGTTGTCCCCGCAATCCTCAGACGCATGTCCCACCACATCATCAGACCCACCCAGGAGCACCTGCGGAATAAGGCAATGGTGGATTTTGTCAGAATTGCAGGATTCCCACACACCGTGGGGGCCATTGATTGCACACATGTGGCACTACGCCCCCCCCCCCGTGACACAGAGCACATATACCGCAATCGGAAGCACTGGCATTCCATCAACGTACAGGTGATAGCCGATGCCCAAGGCCTCATATGGTACGTCCGTGCCAAACATCCAGGGTCCAGCCACGACAGCTACATATACCGTCAAAGCACCATCCCAACAGAATTTGAACAGAACGTGTACGGGAACAGCTGGCTGGTTAGTGAGTGACATGGGTGTCAGGCATAACTGTCCGACCCCATGATGCAGACATCACGAGGGGCACATGCATGACTAACATCCTCCTGTCTTTTCCCTTCCAGGTGACTCTGCATATGCACTTGGACCCCATCTCATGACTCCATTCCGGGATCCCCAAACCACAGGAGAGCAAAACTACAATGCTGCACACATATGTACCCGTGGAGTGGTGGAACGCACATTTGGCATCCTGAGGTCCCGTTTCCGATGCCTGGATAAGTCCGGGGGGACCCTGTTGTATTCCCCAAACTTTGTGTGCCAGATCATCGGTGCATGTTGCACTCTGCACAACTTTGCCGAGAGAAAAGGGTCTGGAGATTGACCTATGTGATGACCTGACCCCCGAACCAGACATTCCCCCCCTGCCCGAGGATACCCCGTCTGCTGAGGGAACAGCAGTCAGGAGTTGTCTCGTGGAACGTATATTTGCACGTTAAACACACACACATTCATCATGGCACAAGGAGAATGCATGCATGCACACCACTGTGGTCCCTAGCACACACCCCACATCCACATCACATTGGATTAGCCAAGTCCACCAAGCAGGACTTGGGAGCAGCAACGCCACGGCAAGGCTCCAATTATGTTGCTGACCATTCATACCACAATCACACACCAGTCACACTAATCTGCACGCCTCACTGTGTGCATTATTACAAACAAAATAAAAAAACTCTTAACCAGAGCTTAAAAAATAATAAACTCTTAACCAGAGCATAAAAAATAAAAAACTCTTAACCAGAGCAAATAAAATAAAAAAACTCTTAACCAGAGCAATAAAAAAACATATGGGAAAAAGGTGGAAATAAGGGCCGTCTAATTGAGCCACCCCCACTGCGCGTAACTGGAGAATATAAGTGAAAATATACGGATATTGATAATATAAATAAATAAATTAATAAATAAATATATGTGAGCTGCTGCTCTAAAAGTTAAACAATCAAAATGTAATATGCAAATACAGTGCTACCTGATGTGAAAAAAGGTATCAAATGTGATATTAAGCAGCGCTCAAGAGAATCAAATAAAAAAAACACACATATAATATTGCTAGACTATTAAGTGAAAAATAATGAGTGATCCACCCTCTATGTGAAACAATATATCAGTGTCAAAAAATAGGTGTCAATAATACACCCAAAATAACAGGTTGGCAAAAAAAAAAATCCATAAACTGATTGTTTGAACGTAAATGAAGTTCATAAATGGAGAACAGAAGAAATCCCTTCACGATCTTCAGACAGTGCTTTCACCACACCACAGTGACTGCGTGATTCCACCACCCATCAGAATGCAAACTCACCACAATAAATGGCCTGACACTCTCGTGTTAAGGCACACAGGCTTTTTAACTGAACCACTCAGTTTAATTGATGGAACTCCCTCTTTGGAAACTGGAGCACTCAGTTAAATAAATGGAGATCCGTTGGAAAAAGGAAAAACTCCAAGATGACAGCCACATGTATAATGAAGAGAGAGAGCACAATAGTGTGATATTGCAACACAACTTTTAATAAAAACACTAAAAATCTCCCAATAGATGCACTCACAAAAATGACTCTTGTCATAAGCAGTGATTAAATCCAAACATCACACGGTGTAAACACAAACGAAAATTTTCCTCCAGGTGAACCAGTGGTCACGGTGGACCAACAAATAGCCCAGGTTTACTCACAGCCCTATGAAGGTGTACTGGAGTCGCTCTTCAGATGACTATATTGGTGACAGATGGACCGTTCCACGCCCGACCAGTTCAGTTTAAGGTATGCGGTTGTAACTTAGTACCCACGCCCCGACATGTTTCATCACACTGATTTAATCATGGGGATGCTTACCAGATGTCACATGCCGCTATATGTAACTGCCAAGGTCCCCCCCTCACTTGCACATTGGTGCACGCCTTCCGTTTATTACAAGCATCAGCTGTGTGGACAAACGTCCCACTCAGCTGTGCTGGCATGCAAGTGTGCAGCTCTGACCAAACAGAGCAGCATAATCATGTGTGCGAGGTGGAGGCCCCCAGTGGTGACGTCGGTGTACTACACCTAATCACACTGCCTGTATTCAATGAGGTGTCTATCACCAGTGGTCAAACTGGTGTATGACACCCATTCCCACTGCCTATATTCGATACAGTGTCTAACCCCAGTGGTGAAACTGGTGTATGACACCCATCAAGCATACTAAAGTTTCTGGAAGACCTCAATAGTAATCCCAACAACATTAAATTGGAATATACAATTAGCGGAAATATGGTCAACTTTTTGGATGTCACTATTCAAAGAGAAGCAAATAAACTAAAGACTAAAGTCTTTTTCAAGCCAACTGATCGTAACAGTTATTTGTCCATTAATAGTGGACACCACCCAGCATGGATTAAAAATATCCCTAAGGGGCAATTTTTAAGAGTTTGTCGCAATTGCTCAGATGCCAATGATTATCTCTCACAAGCACAAACACTGAAGAATAAATTTGTTCAGAAGGGATATGATGAGCCAGCTCTGAACACAATGATTAAAGAAATTGCTGCTATCCCTAGAGAAAAATGCTTAGAGAAGAAGGTAGAACAGCCAAATAATAACCAACACCAATGGGGCTTCCTGTCTGGGTTTCATGCCCAATACAGGGAGGTAGAGGCTATCATCAAGAATCACTGGCACATCCTGGGGAAGGACAGACACTTTGCCGAAATACTTCCGAGTCAACCACGATTCATCTATAGGAGGGCTCCTAATTTCGGCGACAAGGTGGTCCGCAAGATTCTAGATCCCCCAGATCAGCAGGCCCTCAGAATAGATTTCAAGGGGTTCTACTCGTGCAGGAAATGCATTTGTTGCAGAACTGTGCAGATAAGTAATAGAGGAAAACAACAGGTCACGAGCAGTGATGGGAAGATTTTCTCTATTAAAGAACTTATCACCTGCAACTCTTCTCATGTAGTATATTTGATTTGGTGCCCATGTGGACTACTTTATGTAGGAAGAACTAAGAGGTTATTGCGGATACGAGTGGCTGAACACCTGGCAAACATAAAGAAGGGCTTTGATTACCACAGTGTGTCAGTCCACTTTAAGGAAAAACATAACCAAGATCCTTCGCTAGCTCAGTTCTGTGGCATTGACTGCGTACACCCTTCATGGAGAGGTTCAAACAGGGTGAGAGATTTATCGCAGCGAGAAACTCAATGGATCTTTCTTTTAAAAAGTCAATTTCCGAGGGGCCTTAACATAGAGTTGGACGTGAACTGCTTCATCAGTAATGTTTAGACTAGGAGCAGGTTTTAAGGTGTACATATATATAGTATGGTCATGAATTATGTTGTTACAAGGGGGCCAGACAACTGGGCCACCCACTATGATCATGGGCTCTGTATGACTATATAATTAAATTTTTGTTATGCCATGCATATGGAGATGATGAAGTTCACCCACTTTAATTTGAACCATTGCATGTCTAAACTTGCCCATATTTATGTATATCTCGTTCAAAGTACATGCCCCAGTGTAAAATCGTTTTCCAGTTTATAAAATCTTTTTTAAAAATAATAATTTTTATATGTATATATATATATATAAAAAAAAATTTTATTCATTTTGATTACCACCATTTTATTGAAATTTTATGATGGATAATAATATATGCAACTCTTCAATATAATTTTAGGAATACCACCTATACTATATGTATTTAATTCAGTTTTATATATATTTATGGTTGATTATGTGTTTTTAGATTTCGGAATAATATATATTCTTTTTTAGATTCATATAACCATGTAGTATGCTCTCACTTTAGATTAATGAGAGATATTGTACTTTGTGTTTCTGACTTTACACTGTTAGATCGTGTTTGTATAGACCTGGAGGTGACTCGTGGTCATGGGGACACCCGAATGGCTGGTAGTTATTTCTTAGAGGGATATCCCCCTTCTTTCAGTTTGCAGTACACTCTATGCTTGATGGGTGTCATACACCAGTTTCACCACTGGGGTTAGACACTGTATCGAATATAGGCAGTGGGAATGGGTGTCATACACCAGTTTGACCACTGGTGATAGACACCTCATTGAATACAGGCAGTGTGATTAGGTGTAGTACACCGACGTCACCACTGGGGGCCTCCACCTCGCACACATGATTATGCTGCTCTGTTTGGTCAGAGCTGCACACTTGCATGCCAGCACAGCTGAGTGGGACGTTTGTCCACACAGCTGATGCTTGTAATGAACGGAAGGCGTGCACCAATGTGCAAGTGAGGGGGGGACCTTGGCAGTTACATATAGCGGCATGTGACATCTGGTAAGCATCCCCATGATTAAATCAGTATGATGAAACATGTCGGGGCGTGGGTACTAAGTTACAACCGCATACCTTAAACTGAACTGGTCGGGCGTGGAACGGTCCATCTGTCACCAATATAGTCATCTGAAGAGCGACTCCAGTACACCTTCATAGGGCTGTGAGTAAACCTGGGCTATTTGTTGGTCCGCCGTGACCACTGGTTCACCTGGAGGAAAATTTTCGTTTGTGTTTACACCGTGTGATGTTTGGATTTAATCACTGCTTATGACAAGAGTCATTTTTGTGAGTGCATCTATTGGGAGATTTTTAGTGTTTTTATTAAAAGTTGTGTTGCAATATCACACTATTGTGCTCTCTCTCTTCATTATACATGTGGCTATCATCTTGGAGTTTTTCCTTTTTCCAACGGATCTCCATTTATTTAACTGAGTGCTCCAGTTTCCAAAGAGGGAGTTCCATCAATTAAACTGAGTGGTTCAGTTAAAAAGCCTGTGTGCCTTAACACGAGAGTGTCAGGCCATTTATTGTGGTGAGTTTGCATTCTGATGGGTGGTGGAATCACGCAGTCACTGTGGTGTGGTGAAAGCACTGTCTGAAGATCGTGAAGGGATTTCTTCTGTTCTCCATTTATGAACTTCATTTACGTTCACACAATCAGTTTATGGATTTTTTTTTTGCCAACCTGTTATTTTGGGTGTATTATTGACACCTATTTTTTGACACTGATATATTGTTTCACATAGAGGGTGGATCACTCATTATTTTTCACTTAATAGTCTATCAATATTATATGTGTGTTTTTTTTATTTGATTCTCTTGAGCGCTGCTTAATATCACATTTGATACCTTTTTTCACATCAGGTAGCACTGTATTTGCATATTACATTTTGATAATAAAAAAACATAAACAACATAATTGGTTGCCCTGGCTGCTGCCACGGCCACGGCTCCGCAACTGCCTGGTTGACGGCTCAGGCGGGGGGGGAAGAATCAGGTGGAGGAGCATCCACCATGGCTGGAGGCCTGCCCTCTAATGCCACGGCAATGCGGGTCAGAATGATGTTGGTTTCTGCCTGCACCTGCCGTGAACGTATCCCCTCCGCCTCAATTGGCAGCTGTGTGGCCCTAGACGGCCTCACACAGGGACCGCATCTCTGCCACGAAGGTAGCCGTTGTGGCCTGCAGCTCACCCAAGCAGGTGAACACCTCTGCTGTGTTGCAAGCCACATCCTGCAGCCCATCGTTTATGTGGCCCCTGGAGGCCAGGCTGTCGGCCACTCTCCTCATGTTCTGGGCCATCTTACCCATATGGCAGGTCTGCGAGTCCTGGGCACTCGTGAGATTCACTGGCAGGTAGTTCGGAACCCCCCTGGTCTTCCTGGTTGCCTTCCTGGGGCCAGGAGAGGCTTCAGGCCTGGCATAGGGGGAGGGACTTGAGGGAGTGGGTGGGTTGGGGATGGATCCAGAGGGACTTGAGGATAGGAGGCTTGACGTCCGGGATGGACCAGCCGATTGGGATGTCTCCTCAACATATAGGGACACCTCCTCACCCATATGTTCGGCATCCTGCTCAACCACCTCTTCACTGGAGGTCTGGCCACCACTCCCCTCCACCAATGCCTCTTGGCTTCCCAGGGGGTCAGGGGCAGAATCATCAGGGGATGATGGCGTGGGACGGGCAGAGGCACCAGATGGCCCAGCTCCCTCCTGGACATCTGCGGATGACACAAAACATTCACATGTTGGTGGACCCACACACTTGTCACATATTCCCTTCCACCCCCTCACATGCTACACACCAGATAGTAGAAAAAACACACTTACCTGTCCTCAAGGGTGCCTCAACTGAGTCGTAGCCCTCAACTCCCTCCACTTGCACCCTAGTAAGGCAGCGGGCAACCACCTGCTCGTCAGGAGTCAGACGGATCCTAGAGGCTGGTCCACCACCAGTGCCCCTGGCATGCCTCGTCATAATGGCCATCTTCTCCTTCACCCCGCAAGGATGATGGCCTTCTCCTCTGGGGAGAAGTTCTTTTTTCTGTTCCCAGAACGCCGGGCAGACATGTCCACAATAATATTGCAAAAGTAACTACACCAAACAAAACGGGTGTACTTTTGCACTCGACGGGCGCATGTCTGAGCGTATTTATGCCCTGGGCGTAAATGGTGGGCCGGCGTAACTTAGGATTTACGCCGGGCGTAGTTGTGAGCATGCGCAGAGGGGTGCGGGACATACGATCACGTGATGGCGCATGCGCCATTCTTTCGGCCCTTCATTTGCATGGGGTCACGGTTCATTTAAATGGATCACGCCCACTTCCTTCCTACTTTGAATTACGCGTTCTTACGCCGACGATTTTACGTTACGCCGGCGCAAAATTGCACGCTTTGGATTAGAGAATACGGAGCTCGCCTCTCTAAGTTATGTCGGCGTAACGCATCTGAGATGCGCTACGCCGGGAAATAAAGATGCGCCGATCTACGAGAATCTGGGCCCTATTGTTCACCTTGTGACAGTTGGGCAGAACTGAGGTTGAAAACCCCATTAATGTTTATTACTTCTTTTTTTTTTGGACTTGACCCTCCTTAGCAGTTCAAACCTTGCATTAGAGTCCTACTTTAACTTAAAGCGGTAGTAAACCGCTGTGTGCTTCTTTTTTTTTTTTGGAGATAGTTACAGTAGAGAGAGAGAGAGAGAGAGAGAGAGAGAGACTTGTAAAGCGCAACACATGCGAACTGAATCGCCTCTGGGCGCTATATCCATTTCATGGGTAAGGAACCCCTTGACCTCAGAAGAGATGGGTTTTAATCTTTCTCCTGAAGGCCAAGTGGTCCGACTCCAGTCGGATGGTGGTTGGTAGTGCATTCCACAGGCGAGGTCCCTGGACTGCAAATCTTCGATCTCCTTTGGACTTGTATCTGGCCTTGGGTATCTGGAGGAGGTTTTGATTGGTGGATCGCAGAATGCGATTGGGGTTATGGGCTTTTATTTTTTCGCATAGATATTGGGGGGCGTTGCCTTGAATACACTTATGTATTAGGCAGAGCGCCTTGAAAGTGATTCTGTCTTTTACTGGCAACCAATGAAGGGATATCAGTGAAGGTGAGATTGATTCCCATGGTTTTTTCCCAGTCACTAGTCGAGCGGCCGTATTTTGAACGACTTGCAGACAAGTGATTTGGTATTTGGGGAGTCCTAGATAGAGGACATTTGCGTAGTCGAGTCTGGAATTGATGATTGTTCCCACCACGACTGCAATGTCCTCTTTCGGGATAAAGGGTGTGAGTCTGCGTAGTAGGCGCAGCAGATGGTGGGATCCGCTGACTACTGACCCTATTTGTGCATCCATTGTCATGTAGGTATCGAAAATGACTCAGAGACTTTTGACTTTGGTGCTAGGGGTGATAGTTTTACCCAGAATGGGTGGGGGAGTCCATGTTGACGCGGGGTGATTTTTCAGGTTAGCGTAAAACAGGAGAAGTTCTGTTTTCGAACCATTGAGTTTAAGATAACTGTTTGTCATCCAGTTATCTATTAGAGTGAGGCATTTCTCTAGTCCAAGAGAATGATCCTTTTTGTTGCAGATGCGGAAATACAGTTGTGTGTCGTCTGCATAGGAGTGGTAAAGTAACTTCTGGTTACTGATGATTTCAAAGAGAGGGCGAAGATAGATATTGAATAGTACGGGCGATAAGGGAGATCCCTGAGGGACTCCGCATGACACCGTACGTTTTTCAGAAGTGAAAGACCCCAGTTTCACTATTTGTGATCGGTTTTCCAAGAAGGAGGAGAACCAGGGTAAAACACATTCAGCGACTCTAGCTACTTCAGCTAGCCTAGCCAGTAGTAGTCCGTGGTCTACAGTGTCAAAAGCCGCGCTTAGGTCCAGCAGTATCAGGAGTAGGCATGTGCATTTCGTTTCGTTCCGAATCGAAATTCGGACGAATTTTTCATTATTCGGACATTCGGATGCATACGAATTCCCGAATTGCAATATTAATGAATTTACCGAATCCGAACGAACGTTTTCGATTCCGAATCGAAAACCAGTGGACGAAATTCGATCGGAATTCGAATATTTTTTTTTTTTTTTTTTTCGAATTCCGATCGAATTTCGTCCGCGGGTTTTCGATTTGGAATTCGAATTTTTTTTTTTCGAATTCCGATCGAATTTCGTCCGCGGGTTTTCGATTTGGAATTCGAATTTTTTTTTTTTTTTTTTTTTTTTTTGAATTCCGATCGAATTTCGAAATTATATTTGAAGAGAGAATTTTAGAATTCGACCGGATTTTTCTAAATTCGGTCGAAAACGAACGAGTTCCGAAAACGAATTTAACACATGTAACCGACCTAACTTAACGAAATTAATTAAATAACGAATTAAAACGAAACGAAACGAAACAAAATTTTCCCTTTTGCACATGCCTAATCAGGAGACAAGATTCTCCTTCGTCTGCGGCCTCTAGAGCGTCATCCCATATTTTGAGCAGCGCCGTTTCTGTTCCGTGACCCGGATGGAAGCCTGATTGAAACGGATCGAGTAATTTATGGGTGTCTAAATGCAGTTGCAGCTGTTGTACAACTACTTTCTCCATTACCTTGGAGAAGACATTTAGAGCTGTTATGGGCCTCCGGTTGTTTGGGTCTTTGGGGTCGAGGGTATATTTGTAAAATTGGTTTTATTGTACCTGTACATATAGGTAAGCCTTATTATAGGCTTAAAGGGTCACTAAAGGAAAAATAAATTTTGCTGAAATTACTTTTTACAGGGTATAGAGACATAAAAGTTAACTGATTCCTTTTAAAAATAAGTAGAAAAAATATAACTGTGCTAAACCAAATTGTAGTGATCTCTGTCAGAGAAAACTGAAACGCTACAGTGGGCATAAACCCAAGTGTATAAGAATATATGAGTGTCAAATACACAGTAACATGCAAATCAAAATAAATTTCAATGAGTGACCATTTACATAGTGTTTGGGCTCCAAAACCCTGGACGCCCAAAAAAAAATTGTGATACAAAAACACCTCTGGGGTTTCGCCAGAAGTGACAATGAATGTTGTGAAAAACACACAAAAAGAAAATAAAGAAAAAATTAAAACACGAGAAAGTTCATATTCCCAATGACAAAGGAAGGGAAGAAAGTCTGTGTTCGTGTCGGTTAATAACACCCGTGCACTTTCAACCATGCAGCTTTCGTGGTCTAGAATAGCCTTAAGTGAGTCCACCACCAGTATTCGCAAACCGCTTACCAGATTTGGAGGTCCCAACGGACCAAGCTCAGCATGTAACTCCAAAATCAATGGGTATTAGTATCCGGATACAGCAAACTCCAAGTTATTATTCAAACTCCATGTTAGTATTCATTGAGCCAATCGGAAAAAAGGAAAAGAGATGCTTCCATAGCATAAAACCACAGATAACTTTTATTCAAATGAATTTACACAGGTACAGCACTCACATTTCAGAAGAATCATAAAAGCATTTCTGCCATGCAGCTCCGGCTGGACGCTTGCAGGCAACAGGACCGCTCGTGGAGAGGTACGGTGAGAGGGGATGACACCAGCGTATCGCTCGCTCCGCCCGACGCGTTTCGTGAAAGAATCACTTTGTCTTCGTGCCCCGAGACGTTTTTCAGAAGTGAAAGACCCCAGTTTCACTATTTGTGATCGGTTTTCCAAGAAGGAGGAGAACCAGGGTAAAACACATTCAGCGACTCTAGCTACTTCAGCTAGCCTAGCCAGTAGTAGTCCGTGGTCTACAGTGTCAAAAGCCGCGCTTAGGTCCAGCAGTATCAGGAGTAGGCATGTGCATTTCGTTTCGTTCCGAATCGAAATTCGGACGAATTTTTCATTATTCGGACATTCGGATGCATACGAATTCCCGAATTGCAATATTAATGAATTTACCGAATCCGAACGAACGTTTTCGATTCCGAATCGAAAACCCGTGGACGAAATTCGATCGGAATTCGAATATTTTTTTTTTTTTTTTTTTTCGAATTCCGATCGAATTTCGTCCGCGGGTTTTCGATTTGGAATTCGAAAAAAAAAAAAAAAATTTAATTCCGATCGAATTTCGTCCGCGGGTTTTCGATTTGGAATTCAAATTTTTTTTTTTCGAATTCCGATCGAATTTCGTCCGCGGGTTTTCGATTTGGAATTCGAATTTTTTTTTTTTTTTTTTTTTTTTTGAATTCCGATCGAATTTCGAAATTATATTTGAAGAGAGAATTTTAGAATTCGACCGGATTTTTCTAAATTCGGTCGAAAACGAACGAGTTCCGAAAACGAATTTAACACATGTAACCGACCTAACTTAACGAAATTAATTAAATAACGAATTAAAACGAAACGAAACGAAACAAAATTTTCCCTTTTGCACATGCCTAATCAGGAGACAAGATTCTCCTTCGTCTGCGGCCTCTAGAGCGTCATCCCATATTTTGAGCAGCGCCGTTTCTGTTCCGTGACCCGGATGGAAGCCTGATTGAAACGGATCGAGTAATTTATGGGTGTCTAAATGCAGTTGCAGCTGTTGTACAACTACTTTCTCCATTACCTTGGAGAAGACATTTAGAGCTGTTATGGGCCTCCGGTTGTTTGGGTCTTTGGGGTCGAGGGTATATTTGTAAAATTGGTTTTATTGTACCTGTACATATAGGTAAGCCTTATTATAGGCTTAAAGGGTCACTAAAGGAAAAATAAATTTTGCTGAAATTACTTTTTACAGGGTATAGAGACATAAAAGTTAACTGATTCCTTTTAAAAATAAGTAGAAAAAATATAACTGTGCTAAACCAAATTGTAGTGATCTCTGTCAGAGAAAACTGAAACGCTACAGTGGGCATAAATCCAAGTGTATAAGAATATATGAGTGTCAAATACACAGTAACATGCAAATCAAAATAAATTTCAATGAGTGACCATTTACATAGTGTTTGGGCTCCAAAACCCTGGACGCCCAAAAAAAAATTGTGATACAAAAACACCTCTGGGGTTTCGCCAGAAGTGACAATGAATGTTGTGAAAAACACACAAAAAGAAAATAAAGAAAAAATTAAAACACGAGAAAGTTCATATTCCCAATGACAAAGGAAGGGAAGAAAGTCTGTGTTCGTGTCGGTTAATAACACCCGTGCACTTTCAACCATGCAGCTTTCGTGGTCTAGAATAGCCTTAAGTGAGTCCACCACCAGTATTCGCAAACCGCTTACCAGATTTGGAGGTCCCAACGGACCAAGCTCAGCATGTAACTCCAAAATCAATGGGTATTAGTATCCGGATACAGCAAACTCCAAGTTATTATTCAAACTCCATGTTAGTATTCATTGAGCCAATCGGAAAAAAGGAAAAGAGATGCTTCCATAGCATAAAACCACAGATAACTTTTATTCAAATGAATTTACACAGGTACAGCACTCACATTTCAGAAGAATCATAAAAGCATTTCTGCCATGCAGCTCCGGCTGGACGCTTGCAGGCAACAGGACCGCTCGTGGAGAGGTACGGTGAGAGGGGATGACACCAGCGTATCGCTCGCTCCGCCCGACGCGTTTCGTGAAAGAATCACTTTGTCTTCGTGCCCCGAGACGAAGTGATTCTTTCACGAAACGCGTCGGGCAGAGCGAGCGATACGCTGGTGTCATCCCCTCTCACCGTACCTCTCCACGAGCGGTCCTGTTGCCTGCAAGCGTCCGGCCGGAGCTGCATGGCAGAAATGCTTTTATGATTCTTCTGAAATGTAAGTGCTGTACCTGTGTAAATTCATTTGAATAAAAGTTATCTGTGGTTTTATGCTATGGAAGCATCTCTTTTCCTTTTTTCCGATTGGCTCAATGAATACTAACATGGAGTTTGAATACTAACTTGGAGTTTGCTGTATCCGGATACTAATACCCATTGATTTTGGAGTTACATGCTGAGCTTGGTCTGTTGGGACCTCCAAATCTGGTAAGCGGTTTGCGAATACTGGTGGTGGACTCACTTAAGGCTATTCTAGACCTCGAAAGCTGCATGGTTGAAAGTGCACGGGTGTTATTAACCGACACGAACACGGACTTTCTTCCCTTCCTTTGTCATTGGGAATATGAACTTTCTCATGTTTTAATTTTTTCTTTATTTTCTTTTTGTGTGTTTTTCACAACATTCATTGTCACTTCTGGCGAAACCCCAGAGGTGTTTTTGTATCACAAATTTTTTTTGGGCGTCCAGGGTTTTGGAGCCCAAACACTATGTAAATGGTCACTCATTGAAATTTATTTTGATTTGCATGTTACTGTGTATTTGACACTCATATATTCTTATACACTTGGGTTTATGCCCACTGTAGCGTTTCAGTTTTCTCTGACAGAGATCACTACAATTTGGTTTAGCGCAGTTATATTTTTTCTAATTGTTTCTTATGTTTGTTTGACGTAATAACTGCAGCTTATTAATCCATACACATATCTATTCACATAGCGCAGTTGCTTTCCACTTTTTAATTTCCTTTTAAAAATGATTACAAATAGATAAAAATCAATCCTATAATGTGCCTGCAGGTTAGTTTCACTTTTAAACTGGTTTCATGTTCCTGTGAACTAGAGAGACACACAGAACAAAAACAAACAAATCCAGGGCAGTGTTTTGTTTTTAAAATGAATCCGATTGGTTCTGTTAAGTTTTAGACACACAGTAATGACAGCTTAGACCACCGTGAAAAGCTCCCAGTACTATGGTTATAAGGAGCCAGACAAGTAGGAAGTTTGGAGATCACAGCAGAATTACAGCAACTTCAAAGCAAAAACGAACAATAAGGACATAAAACCAGGACTGCACTAAGGTAAAGGAAGCTATTTAGCTAAAAAAAAAAATCCTTTTTATGACCCTTTAACTGTAAGTACAAATTATGCATGGGAGATTACTCCCACTTTAAAGTGTTTGTTACCCCAACATTTTATATCCCTGACATGTGCCTGCTGTATGATGTACTTGTATGAGAAAGTTCCCTTTGTATTGCCTCCCACATGTGAAATCCCTGGTGTTCCTGCTAGTCCCTTTGCTTTCCTATCAAAATTGAACCGCACTAAGCAGGAGAACACACAAGTTCTCTAGCTATGCTGGGAGAAATCAACCTGCTCTCCTCCAATAATCAGACTTGTCCTGACACTCCTCCTTTCACTTGGAAGATCAGTGTGCTGTTGCTGCTCCTCCCCCAGCTCCTATGCAGCTAAGAACAGAGGGAAAGCGATCACTCATAGAATAAAGGGAAAAAAGATATTGATATTTTGTAATATCTATACACAAATGTTTTTCCTTTTATTTCAATTTCAAACTGAATGGATTGTTTTACAAGGTGGTCATTTACAATCACTTTAGATTAAATGTGTGACCTTTCTATGTTATGCAGGGGAAACAAAAAATGTATTATCTTCACACAATAAATTGTGAGCAGATGAAGTAAGTAAGCAGGAAATTGCTTCTCACAATTGGATAATTGCGGTAAATATTCATATACTGTATTGTGGGAAGTTTTTCAGCTCATTTAGTAAATCAGTCACTTTTGATTAATTTGGGTAAATTTACTAAGGGAAATAGGCTGTTAACTTTGCAACTGCAGTTGAACTCTGCAGGGGACTTATTTCCAGGGCATAGTAAAAGAATGGAAGCTCTGCTCGCTTCCATCATCCATTCACATGTAAGCAAAACATTTTAATTTTTTTAGGGTATTCTTTGAAGTGAAGCGTCACCACATTCACTGGGGAAAAATCTCTTGCAGAGTGCATCTTCCCTTGCAAAGTCAGCAGTGTATTTGCCTGTAGTAAATCAATGCGTTAGTAAGAAACATAAGGGTTTTATTTTATTTTTATTTTTTTAAAGCAAATAGCCTGTTGACTTTGCAAAGAAGTGTACCTTTAGCTTAGGGAATGTGGTGGAAATTCACTTTGCAAACATAACCCAAACATGTGCAGTGAAAATAAAAAAAGAAAAAAAATTTTTACTTGCACATCAATGGATGATAGATGTTTGCAGAGTTATTTCACAAGGCTAACAATATATTCCCTTGCAGAGTGCAAATTCCACTGCAAAATAAACAGGCTAAATCAACCTCATAGAGTGCCAGGAAGATCAAAACATGAATTAGTTGGCAGTGCCTGACAATATAAAATGTATGTCCCATTCCACAATTGCAGAAACCTTGTCTTGAAGGGAAGAAAATAAAAACAAAAGAGTTAAAAAGAAAAGGACTGCACAACATAAAGATGCCAAGTTATCATCACTGGGATACAGTGACAGAAAAGGAGAGAAAGGGAAGCTGAGAAATAGGGAAAATAAGCCTATGCAGGTATAGCACCCTCTCTGCAATCAAGAGAGCAGTGATCCTTTGTCCTGGTTTGTTCAGGGTTTCCCAGGCTGAGAGTTTGATTGCTTCCATCTACCTCTGGAAGAAGCTTCCAGAGCTTAGGGAGGGAGGTGCCAATAACCAGCCTGAATATTTATCATGCTTTAGCCAATCCCTGGAGAGGAGTGTCAAGAAGGTGGTTGGAAAGCCGATAAATAATCTGCAGCGCAGGAGAGCTATTCTCCCCAGAGTCCTCAGCTGTGTCAAGCTGGGGGCCTGGATGGATCTTCCTAGAAGCTGATTTCTGGACCTCGCCACAAGAGTTCTGGTCTGGAGAAGGACTGTCTCACTCACTGGACCGTGTCCAGAGGAAGTTGGAAGGTGGCAACTTTCCTGGGGACTTGTGAGTAAAAACCCTAAATTGATCCCTGTGACAGTGTTCTGGAAATCCCATTAGCAACAGTAGCTGAGCATATGCACAAGGTAACCAGATGTCAGAAAAACTTGCCTCATGCTCCCCAGCAGTGAAGCATTTGACTGCGCAGAAAGTTACATCTTGGTCTTTAGATGTAGGGGTTTAGACCGGCCAACAATCACAATTGCTCATTACTGTGTTATTGAAGCTGGTGTAAATGGACTGGTGGTGGACTGCGGTGGTGGGCAGCCTCTGTACTTTTAGGGAAGGACCAGGTAATACCAGCGGCCCCTACAGCGATAGTACTACACATGTTTGTTTACACCTACTCATGCTAGTGGAATTTGCTCTGAGATGTTTATGCTGGAATCTATTCACTACCTGCCATTGTGTGTTCTAATGGGTAACTGTTTGAGATCCATCTGTACTCAATTATCTGTATCTTACAAGCTCCAAGACCCCTTTGAATAAAGAATTTTTAAAAATATATCAACAAAACTTATACACTTTATTTGTGATCTTAATTCTGCAAAGCAGTATATACGATAGCTTGCATGCATAGTAGATTTTTTAGATTCAATGTGTTTAGTAGGGGAAATTCAATAAGTAACCTTGAAATTCTAATTGGAAACGTCAGGGAAATGGGCACATGTAGACATACAGTGAATACACAAGTGTATTAGCTACCTCTGCCCTGATTTAATTTACGTGAATGCAGGCGTTCAAGTGTGCCCATCTGCAGTTCAATTTGGTGTGTTCTTGCCATCATAACAATTCTAGGAAGACTCAACCATAAGCAAAATGACATTCACTCAAGAACCTTTTCTAGGAAAAGAGCAATAATGCCGCCTCTTTGAAAACACAAACAGAAATCAAATGTTGGTGAGTTTTTAGGTTAGAAAATACATTTCACTTAAAACTGTTTTTACTTAAAAATAAGCTTTTACTAGTAAATAATCAATTTAAGTAATTTCCTTGTTTCTGAGAAATATGTTACATATTAAGGTTTTTTTTTCTATTAAAAAACTGTTCTAGCATTTATTTTATTAAATGAATACTCTTTATACGGAGCTAAATGTAAATTATTTCAACATATTGATTAGCTTGGAAGGCAAGTATGTATAGCTTTATGTATAATAACGATTTATTTTCTAGGCAACATTCAAGAGAAATTAAACAAAATTTCTACAAATTTTTATTTGTATTTTACCCACAGTTAGATTCACTGTTTGTCCTTACTAAAAGGAGGTTAAATTCAAACTTTTACATTTGACACTAAGAAAAAATCTTTCAATGGAGCTACCTGTTTCAATGATTACAGTCAAATCTGTGTTTTTCCTTACTTTGATGAAATCTTCACTCAGCGCCTATCGTTTAGCTAGGACAGTAGGTGAAGGGCAGCCTCTCCAATGAGGGCACATGCAACTTTTCCTAAAAGTTGAATCAGTTAATACAGGAGAAATGTATATGCAATTTAAAAGTTACTACCTTCTCCCTGGTAAACAAGTCCAACGCAAAAAAAAAAACTCTTAAGGTCTGTCTTGCTGTGATGCTTTTCTGGCTTATTTTTATATAATGCAATTTATAAATTACTACTTTCTCTACAGGGCTTAGGAAAGTGATTGTCTTGTTACACTTTAAAAGGCTGGGAAAAATCCTCTTTCCTGACAGGCTCCATGGCAGTATACATTTGGGTAGCTCCGCCCCCTCTCTTCTACCCCATAAGACCCTACTCCCATACATTTTTAGGCTGAGCCAGAGGCTGTGTTCCTTATTTGTCCTCCTCACTCATAGGACCATTTTGTATGAAGTTTTCCTACCTTTTGGACGAATTGGCAACCGGGTCTCATGTGTGTGTAGATGTTGGGAGCATCCTGTGATGTCCTATGGTGTTCAGAAGTCTTCTGTGAATGGCTCCAGTAGTCACTGAGTCCCTAGCTATCAGCGG
This sequence comes from Rana temporaria, assembly GCF_905171775.1. Classification (NCBI taxonomy): domain Eukaryota; kingdom Metazoa; phylum Chordata; class Amphibia; order Anura; family Ranidae; genus Rana; species Rana temporaria. Next base: position 272,648,560 of record NC_053489.1, read on the forward strand.
GATGGTGTATGGCACATGTGCGCAAAAAATCAGTACCTACAAGACAGAGGCTCTGCCAATGATGATCATTTGTGCCAGGTCAGATGCCCCAGTGCTAACAGTGGGTGACCCCTAAAGTATGCCCAGCATGATGTTGTGCTCTGCTGTTCCTACCTCTGGGTCTGGGTTACCATACGGACTGTTGAAGAGGTAGAGGATACGTAAGTATGTTTGGCTTGAGGTCTGCAGAAAGGACAAGACTCCATGCAGGCTGCATGCAGGCTGCTAGAGAGTAACTCCACTTATGTTAAAAAACAAAATAAAAATATATGGCGATGACTATGCTCTGATGTGCATTGCAGAATTGTATCAAAGTTTGGTGCAGTTTCCTTCTGTCCTGAACAGATAACTGTTTGTTTAAGCTAGATTTTTCTTTCCGTGTTGGAGGCTCTGTTTAATAAATCACCTGTTGTAGTGATGCTCTGATGTGAGAACATTCAGTGTCAGTATTCCTTTAGCAGTATGTAGCGCTACCCATGTGAGGGCCGCTTATAAAATCTGTACCCCACAGGTTGCCCCGACTCCGAAAATCACCTCTGAACCCTGGGTTCGGTCATTTTCACCAACTATCACCAATAGTAAGAGACTTGCACAATATCAATGAAACAGTTTGTTTACTGTAGTAAAAGAGACACATGAAAGTGCAAAACATTTCACCGTAGATCACAAAGGTATTCTTATCTGAACAATATATCACTATAGAAAAGGCCATTTGGTAGCTTAAACCTTGCAGTAATAAAGAAGTACAAAAATATGTAGTATGATCCAAATTCAGTCAAATCCTTATCAAATTCACTCACTTCTGTCTCCTCGACCCACAGGCCATTAACATCAATACAACATAACAGAACACTATGAAGAATAATGTATGTAAATTGGCTGGCTCCTTTAATTGAGGTTCCAGAGAATAAAAAAGCAGACCTTTTTGTGCTAAATAACTTTAGCACAAAAAAAGAAAGAGGATATGTCACTCCTTGGAATCCGGCAGTCTTCAGCTAGCCTTACAGTGTTATGAATAAAGTAATCCTGGGTGGTAAGATATAGCAAGGTTGGCTGATCTTTGTGGTATTTGTATTTCTCTTTCCCATATGGCTTTAATAATATTGTATCCAATAGGATTGCTGTTAATAAATATGTGAAAAGGATATAGATGTCTGCAGTGTTCATAGAGTGTTCATAGAGTGTAAAGACTGACTTCAGTAGCACCACAAGTACCAGCAGGCTGGATTAAGAAAGCTGCTGGCAGTGATGCAGGTGATAGTGATGAAGGCTTTTTCACAAACTCCCTCTGATTTCTAGCTCTAGAAATGGTGTCTGACCTCGTCACAACATGTCGCGGCCTACCCGCGTCTATAGCACAGGTGTCGCTGGAAGATCTGGAACAGTCTCCGATCCGCTGCCGTGGATAAGCGATACTGTCTGCAGAGATCTCTCTGGATGCAACTGTACATCTTCCCCGCTGTGCAGGCCACAAATCAGCAGCAGCTCACACTAACACATAGCTCCTGCTGGCAGAATCCAAGTCGGCGTCCCAAGAGAGAGATGTAGACCACATCCAGTCCTTTTATATCCTCTCCCAGCAGTCTGTTCTGTCTTCTCAGCATTCTGGTAGTAGTAGTACAGGCCAGTCCCGCTGGAATTGAAACCTCAGCATTCTGAACTACACATACCACGATGCTTTGCTCTAAGTATAGTCTGAAAAGGAAGGGACACAGAGTCAAAGCCAACACTAGAGGGAGACAACCCCACATTAATTAACGATGTACACTGTCCCTGAATGGCAGGCATAATAGTCAGCTCCTGGCTACATTTAGTTAACCCCTTAGGGTTTTTTTTCTCACCTAGCAAACAAACAACTGTAACATTGTCTCTCTGGACAGCTTAGGACATTTCTATAGCTGCAGTTTGAATTGGGAAGGTTTTTTAATAAATTACTACATGGCATGAGTAGCAATTGTATAATATAATATTATTTTTTTCTTAACAATGTGGAGTTCTCCCTTAGACTTGCAGGGATGTATTTATTTCTGCAACAGGTCCTTGTGCTGCCGCAGCTTAGTCCCTCTATGCTGTGATTGCTCTATGCAGGTTATAGCTGGAGAGGGGTAGTGTGTTCTTTACTGATACTGTTCCTAGACTGTCAGTCCTTCTGTGGGCCTCCTAAAGCTGGTGTATGGGAAACTGACTAATAGACACTTGCTATTAAACCTCTCCAGATCTGCATGTATTATGCACACTGTAAACTGTGCCTTTTCTGCTCATGCCTTGGTTGATAAACCCTGTAAGAATCTCCTGTTTTGTTTAGGCATCCAGGGAGCAAGATGACAGCGACCAACAGGTTGCCACGTGTAGAGAAGACACTCTAAAGCAGTTTGTTACAACTCTCCCTGTGCAAGGATTCTCTACTCTAACAATGTCAAGGGTTTTTTTTTGCAGGACCAGTCAACTGGCCAAATTAACCCTCTTTAAACAATTCCTATAAGGAAGATGCAGATTAAGAAGATCTTTAAGCAGGTTTTTGTACCTCCCTTTTGTAAGGCTGTTAGGATGCCTAAAATGGCAGAGGTACCTGCAATGCAAGTATTTTAGCACTCCTTGCCTTTTTTTCCTATGATGTTTAAGCTAGAAGCTCATTCTTGAAGAGGGGTGCAAAATGAACAGAAGGACAGAGCATCAGAAAGTCTTAGTGATCATCACCTTGTACCTTGCTCAGTTCAAATCCCAAGCAGGACACTTCTACCTGCACTGCAGAAAGTCAGATTAGGCATTTGGATTGGAGTCCAGAAAGAATAGTAGAGAAAAGGAGTCCTCAACAAAGTAGTCAGAAAAGTGCTCCACTTCTGGGGGAGAGGTTGCTTACTGGCCTTTTTCAGATTGTGCCACCATAGGCACATACAGCCCTACCTCTTGGACGGGAAACTTTGATAGACAGACCACCCATCCCAGGATTGAACTGGTGATTTGTCTATCAAGTCCCTGGCCAGAGGGCGGGGTTGTATGTGACAGCAAGTGCGGGGAACATACAGCAATTGAAATGAAAGCTGTTATCGCTGTGTTGCTCGCGCTCAGATCATTCGGGCGACTCTCCTCTCTCTTCCCCTCTGAGATAGCTGGGAGAAAGACTGCTTCCAGGCAGGACTTCCTTCGACAGCCCTCAAATTCCACTCGCAAAATGCAAGCAGGAGAGTGAAATTTTTGAGGGCTGGTCTACAGGACAGGAAATAAAGGTATATCTCCCAAGCTAGATAAAGGTAGAAAAAGTAAACTAACAGGAATATTACATTTTGCTTACTATATCTAATAATATATGCTGTATATCTCTGGCTTCAAATACACTTTCATTTTTCGAAATTCTTGTCAATGGTATTGTTCTTCAATTCAGTTGACAGCTCTGATCATGTTCTTTTCTACTTTGAGTGTGTGACATTTTCTTTCCCCTCGCACAATGTTAAACAGCTAAATTTTCTCCTTTTTATTGAAAAAAAAGGCAACAATACAGTGCAATTGCTCTCAATAAACTAACCTCGAGGCCAGTATAGTAACATGATTTAAATGATATCTCGTAGTTGTCTGTGAGTGCTGACAAGTTTATAACAGTCACAAGGCTGTCCAGGATGCATTGGATTTATTTCTTTAATGCTTGACACAGCCAAGTGTTTGGTGGAAAATGGATCAGCATTAGCAAGTGGGGGAGTAATGCATTTTAAAACTGTATAATTGTAAAATGATATGTAGTGTTTTACTGTCTGTTATGCAGTTCATTAAAATATTGACTTAATCTGTAATTAATTTAAGACAAACTAAATAGATGGTTACTCATTGTTTGTTATTTGCAAGCACGTGTGCAATTACTCAATTAAGTAAGAGCGCTATGAAGTGAGGTTATTTCCATTTTCATGTTTGCTACGGAAAGACTTTTTCCTAACTGCGCTGATTTACCAGATAATTACTGTGTTATTATTCCCTTCAGCTGCCATTTAAACCAATGCCGCTTCGTGTCAGCCAAGAGCTGGAAAACTGCCATAGATGTAACTGCATAATCATCCCCATGTGTCTCCTTAGGCTTTACTTTAGGCTCATTACATGATGATGAAGCCTTCTTTAGGATGGGCTTCAGGCCAGTTTTATGAAAATTGGACAGGAAGCAGAAAGCTTGTACTGGAAGCACAAAGTTCTGAGAAATATCTGTTCTCCATATGATCCCAGATCAAGTATCAAGTTGTTTCCTTTCCTAAAATGATTGTTAAGTTTACAAACATGAATTATGCAAATATCTCTCTACATTTTGAAGATTTATGTGGCTGACACTAAGCCTCTGTTCACACTGCTGTAGCTTTGAAATCGCACGACTTCAGCGAAATTTCAAAGCCGCACATCAGTGATATTTTCATTGCTGCTTGCGACTTCAGAAGTCCCAGATAGCAAGAATAACTTGCCACAAATTTGTGGCAGTGTTGAATTGTAAGTCTGTTAACTAGCTGCACATTTCCACTGGCAAGTTGTACACTTGCAGAGCACTTGAAGCACAAGTTCTAGTTGACAAGTTTCCAATTTGTAGCAAATTTGCGTGGCAAGTCTCTAGCAAGAGCAAAGTTGCAGTGATAGTCTACTGTAGGGGGTCCCAAAACTTCCTAAACAAAGGGCCAGTTTACGGCTTTCCAGTCTTCAGGGGCTGCCGGACTGTGTCAAGTGAAAGTGGAAAATGACCCAGCATCAATGGGAGTCCAAAATGTCTCAGGCTTGGTGGTCAGTGGGATTTAGAAAATGTGATTAGTAGGAGGAGAAGTAGTGCCCCATCATTGGTATTAGTGACAGGAACATTGCACCATCATTGGTTTCAATGACAGAATTATGCCCTGATGTTGGTGTCAGTAGGAGGAATAGTGTCTCAAAGGCCAGGCAAAGGCAAGCAAAGGGCCACATTCGGCCCTCTGGCCTCAGTTTGGAGACCCCTAGTCTACAGCAAGAACTCTGCAAATCTATAGCATGACAATTCAGCCACAGTGACCCCTGTGGTGGGATGACTATTGCATAATATAACTGAACCAGAACTTGCAGCAGACTGTTTGCAAATAAAGTTGATATAGAGTGATGCATCGCGGACTTGCTGCAACTGTGCAACCAACTTTTGAAGCCTGGCAAGTCTAGCAATGGCTTAGTCGTTTTCAAACTTGCAGCACAAATGCTTGCTATCTGGGGTATTTGCCCTTATTAAAGATGGCCATGACCAGAAATGCTAGGGGGGGGTTTTTCAAAGTGATTTCTCAACAAAATAAAGCATAGAGACATCGATGGATGGGAGGGTTTGCTTTGAATATTAAAAAAAATGTTTTTGGACAGTTCATTCTGCAATATGACAGGTGTCAAGGGACAGCTTCAATTGGTATTGGCAGCAGTAAACTATGCATGAGATAGGGACACCCAGAAACAGTCTAAGTTGTTTTGGCCTGAATTTTTTTTAGCAAGGCAGTAAACAAACATGGCATCAACGCAGGAGAACGTTGTACAGCAATTCCATAGCATTAAAGGTAAAAAAAATCTGCTTGCCCAAAGAACTAACTAAACTCAAGCCCTTTGCTGACTCAGTGCAGATAACAGGTGGGACAAGAACCTAGAGCTGAAGGCTGTATCTCACCCATAATTCTACAAAGTCCATAGGTTCCAAGATCAGAAGTTAATAAGTTTGGAGAAACAGTTTGTTTCCTCCTAAGCAGCTAGAAACCTTGAAGCTCCTTACCGTGTGCAGGTAAGAAACCTAGATAACGCGTTTACACTTTCCAAAGTCCTGCCAGCCACTGCTTCACACATTGTAGCTGCCCAGCTGGAACCTTACAATGTAGCTTTTGGCCAGCAAAAATATTAAGCTATCTTTGAAATGTAGGTAACTATTCATAAACAAGATTAGTAATGCACTTAAAAATAAATAAATAAACCAATGGAAATTTACCATATTCATAGTATAATTAAAGTGGATGTAAACCCTCCATATACCCAGTGAAGTGAACAGCCTCAGATGATACACAGAGATGAAACAAATCTCCCTATATACGTTTTACATGTATATCTGCTGTCTTCAGATTTATATACTGTTCACAAAGTTTAGATAGGTGTTAGGAGATTTTCTCTTCCTGTTTAACACTGCAGTGAAGCCTGGGCATACAGCCAAGACAGCAGTTGATTGGAGGAAACGCACACACCCCCTCTCCTCATAGGTAGAGATGTTCAGGGCTCTGTTAATCTATTTATAGCATCCTCCTCAACACAAAACTCTGGCTACTTTCATCATATGTAATGGAGAACTAGTCAGGAGTTATCAGGCTGATAACAGAGGAACGGAGCAGGAGACAGCTATGGGACATAATGCTTTGAAGAGAGATAAAAAAACACTGCAGATATATGTGCCCAGCTCAAATTTCATGAATCGGGTTTAAATCCACTTTTAGTGATTTTGGATCATAACCTATTACTACTACTTTCAGGGCCGCCATCAGGAATTATGGGGCCCCCTGGAGAAGAGAACCGGGGGGGTGGGGCTGCCGCGAATTGAGAACCGGGGGGGGGGGGGCTGCCGCAAATTGAGAACCCGGGGGGGGGGCCTTTACAAAAAAAAGAAGAAATAAAAAAATATATATATAATATAATAAAAATAGGAAAAATAAAAAAATATATATATTTTTTTTTTTAAAAAGGGGGGTTGCCATCTGGGCCCCGGGGACCTCTGGGCCCTTTAATAATATATATATACAGTATATACAAATATTTTTTTAAAAGAAATTACAAAAAGAGGGGGGTTGCCATCCGGGACCTCTGGGCCCTTTAAAGGATCACTAAAGGAATTTTTTTTTTTTTTTGCTAAATAGCTTCCTTTACCTTACTGCAGTACTGGTTTCATGTCCTCATTTCTCGTTTTTGCTCTGAAGTTGCTGTAAAACTGCTCTGATCTCCACACTTCCTGGTTGCCTGTTTCCTTATAACCATCATACTGGGAGCTTTTCACTGTGGTCTAAGCTGTCATTACTGTGTGTCTAAAACTTAACAGAACCAATCAGATTCATTTTAAAAACAAAACACTGCCCTGGATTTGTTTGTTTTTGTTCTGTGGATCTCTTTACTTCACATAAACATGAAACCAGTTTAAAAACGAAAGTGAAACTGTAGGCACATTATATGATTGAATTTAATCTATTTTTAATCATTTATAAAAGGAATCAGTTAACGTTTATGTCTATATACCCTGTAAACAGTCATTTCAGCAAAAAAAAAAATTCCTTTAGTGACCCTTTAATATATAAAAAAAAGAAACCTCTGGGCCCTTTAATAAAAAATAAATTTAAACAAATATATATAAAAAAAATTGGCACTTTAATAAAAAAAAAAAAAAATTTTTTTTATAAAAAATAAATAATAAAAAAAAGGGGGTTGCTATCTGGGACCCTGTGGGCCTCCGGACCCCTAAAAAAAAAAATATATTTTTTAAAGGGGGTTGCCACCCGGGCCCCTTACAGGTGTACTGCCTGTACCCCCCTGATGGCGGCCCTGACTACTTTTAGGGAATGTCTTGATTTTAATTTTTACCTTCTGAGCCAACGTATGTCTCTTGTACACTTTAACAGGATTATCCAGGATTAGGCACTGCATGCTTGGTGAAATTTTGAGAGTTGGACTGTTACAACATGACAGCAGTGTTAAGGCATTGGTTGGGTGGGGCTGGCCATACACTATGCAATTTTCTTGTAGATTTACCAAAACCATATTATATAAGTCCAAACCTAAACACTTTCAATTTGTATGCAATCAGGCAGGCCCTTGCACTACCTAGTTGAAGTTAATTCTAAAGGAACTTGAACAAGAAAATTGTATCATGTATATCACCCCAATAGTTAAGGCAGGGGGAACATGCTCTGCTTTCTAATAAGAATGCAAACAGTAGTTCTAGCAGAGAGAAAACTAGAAGGTCACTGTGTCTGCTAGCAGGATATTAATGTAATTTGATATTCTGCAAGTCTAAAGTTTATTCTCCTTACAGGGCAACATGCATTTATTATTTTGTCTTTTATTCTCTGTTAAATAAAAAAAAGTATGCACAGCGTACAGAGGGTTGTAGTTATATTTTATATATTTATGGGGCTGGCAGTTGCCCACAATCTGACATATCAGTGTTATTGTTTTTTTTTTTTATATATATATATATACTTTCTCGCATTGTCCCTACAACTGATCATTACCTTTATAGTAAGTGAAGGGAAATCAGATTTTTTTATTTCATGTGTTTCAGAGAAGCATCACAATTATGAAAAAAGATTGATTCTAAATTATTCCTAACTACCACAGGTCCTTCTTCTAATATGTAATGTAAGAGCTCTTTAAGCCTATAAACATAATATGAGCCTATAAACATAATATTCAATGTCTTTCGGCATGCATTGTGTACCAAGTGGAAGCCAGTGGTGAAGGGAAAATCTACCCGGGTTAGAGTTGCCAAGGTGTCAGGGATACTGAATGCAGGCATATAACAGTAGGGATAACCAGATCTGTGTAGCTACATTTAGGAAACTGAAATCAAACCATATATCATTTAAACACGTTTTTTAGCAGTGAAACAAGCCTATCCAAACACCAGCAAACCAAATGAACCATAACCAATATGATAAAATACCTAACTACCAACCTTAATAAGTGACCAAAAATCTAACCAACAAACTAACTTTAATACAATATATATAGAGACTAAAGCGGAGCATGGATCAACAGGGTAAAACGTGAGGTGCAGGAAACATTCAGGAAGGGAAACCAGGACTGGGAATCAGGAACAAGAGGGGGTGGGGGGCAGATGCATGGCAGCAGGGTACACGATACAGATACACTGTTGAAACAGGAGCAGGATCTAAACTCAGGATAAGTCAACAAGCATAACCGGTCTATCAGGCAAAACACTGAAGCATGAGGAAAACTTATAGGAGGGACTAAATACCCTCCTAGCAGCCAGCATCAGTTGGAGATGAAATACAGGGATCTGCTGTGGGGAGACACCCACTTGTAGACACCGGAATCACAACCTTCCACTCTGGGAACACAGTGCAGGTATTTCAAGTCCTGACACAAAGGTTCGGGGAAGCTTCAGAAAATCCCATTAATGCCTATGAGGTAAGGGGGGGGGGGGGCAAATCCTCTTGTTAATTTCTGTAAATTTTTTGGCCCAGTAGGCAAACAACTGTCAGAAAGGCATATGAATCCGGGCTCTGCCAGCGTTTTTTTTTTTTTAAGTCAGCAGCTACAAACACTTACCTGTCTTAGGCACCTGCGATGTCGGCCTCCCGAGGCCGATCCCTCGATCGTTGCAGGTCCCGGCGCCGCCATGCTCACTAAGGGAAACAGGCAGTGGAGCCTTGCAGCTTCACTGCCCGTTTCCTACTGCGCATGAGCGAGTCTCGTGGCGCTGTATGAATGGGCGGCTGCTCTCTGGGATACACACAGTTCCCAGAAGGCAGCGCACACCATTTCCCAGAAGACAACGCGAGGATGAAGACCAGCCACGAAGAGTCAGATTAGGAAGATCCGCATAGCAACCGCAATTTCTGGTAAGTAAAAAAAAAAATGTTTTACATTTTTTGTAGATTTTTGGTGAATTTTTTTTTTATAGGGTGGAACTCCACTTTAATGCTGTAAGTGTAGCTACGAAACTACAATTTTCATAAACAGTATCAGCAACAGCATACACTGACAGTGCATATTTGGCAGTGAAATACATTTTTTTCTTTTACAAAGAGCTTGGCCTTCATAAAGCGGCAACATCCCAATCTGCAGGTTAAAACAGGGGTTGTTTTCGGGCAGTTTTAGCATAAAAACATGTTTTTTTCCCAAATGGTAAAAGATAGCAGAAAAGGTGTTGATTGCCCAAAGATAGCAATCAGAATAAAAGCACAGTTTCCTAAATGACCCTAAACCATATCTGTGCCGCTGTCAGCTTTGCCTATGCTCCCCCTGGAAGAGCTTCCAATTCACTGACACTATGGCTGCTCTGTGTTCCCCCCCCCCCCCCCCTTCTCATTTTACAGTAAGTTGGGTGGCTTAACTAAAAGGCCCATTACTCACCCTTTTAAGCCTGCGGGCCAATGTTTAAAGGCCATGCAATGTATTATAGTTTATTTTAAAATCCTCTCGGTGAAGCTGGACTTGCATGAAACCCATGATAACATCAAAGACTGCAAACAATTAAGAGAGAGTAGACTCAATTCTTGGTTGTGGGGTTTATGATACAAAAATAGCTTATGTAGAAAAAATGTCACTTTGTCACACAAGTCCACCTGGCAAAAGTTTAATTCCTTATTGCCCTCTCTGGATAGTGGAGTGTTTGGCACATTTTACTGTCTTAAGGACTCTTGCTTGGTATAAATTTAGTTATACTGTATATGTGTTTTTTGAGTCAAGAAAATTACTTTTCAAATACTAAACAAAAGACAAAAAAAAAAAGAAATCTGTATCAATAGGGCCAACAGCTGTATTATTCTCTACCTGGACCATAGCCGGTGAGGTGCCAAATTCAGACCCTAAATTATCAATTCCTATAAGTGCATCCGTTTTAAATAATTTTAGTGTAAATATTTGTTAAACCCTCATCTCTTTGTGATATGTTATGAGGTACAGTGGAACCTCGGATTACGAGCATAGTCCGTTACAGGAGTATGCTCGTAATCCAAAGTACTTGCATATCAAAGCGAGTTTCCCCATTGAAGTCAATGGAAGCGAAAATAATTTGTTCCGCATTGACTTCAATGGGATGCAATACCGAATGCGGACAGAGGTGGGGGGCACCAGAGAGCGCCGAAAACCGAAAAAGGCCCGAGGACACTTCGGCTTGTTTCCTGCGCCCCCGTACCTCAGGCCAAATGAGCTACTGCAGTCCTATTTTCGGCTCTGCTCGGCTTCTGCGCCCCCGTGCTTCAGGCCAAATTAGGTACTGCAGGCCTATTTAGCTTGAATTCTGGTCGTCTTGCGAGTCAACACCCGCAAACCGAGTCAGAATTTAAAAAAAAAGTTGCTCGCAAATCAAAACGCTCTCAAACCAAGTTACACTTAAACCGAGGTTCCACTGTATTCTTGTATATAATACACGTTGTTAAATAATAATGTGGCAAAGACCTTTTAAATGTAGGTTTATAGAAACTTCCTGAATCCCTAAAATCAAACCTCAAGGTCGAAATGACATCACCCGAAATATGCCCGGCATAAAAGGAACTGTTCATTTCACACAATATTTAAACAAAAAAACAGTTTTTCCCGCATTTTTTGTGGACCGCCGCATGACGGTATACGTAGACAGAATGGCACGGCTGGGCACAAGGGCGTACATGTATGTCCCCTTTAAGAACCCAGCCGTGGGTCGCGAGCGCGCCGCCGGCAGCACGCTTGCGACCCAGTCCGAAGCTCCGTGACCGCGGCCGCGGGACACCCGTAAAGCGATTGCCAGAAGCGATCGCCACGGGTGTCCCGCGATCGGGTCACAGAGCTGAAGAACGGGAAGAGGTAAGTGTAAACAAACCTTTCCCCGTTCTTCTCCGTGGCTTGTCACTGATCGTCTGTTCCCTGTCATAGGGAACAACGATCAGTGACATCACACGCCCAGTCACGCCCCCCTACAGTAAGAATCACAAACTAGGACACACTTAACTCCTACAGCGCCCCCTACAGGTTAACCCCTTCACTGCCATTGTCATTTTCACAGTAACCAGTGCATTTTTATAGCACTGATCGATGGTCCCAAAAATTTGTCAAAAGTGTCCGATGTGTCCGCCATAATGTTGCAGTCACGATAAAAATCACTGATCGCCGCCATTAGTAGCAAAAAAAAAATATTAATAAAAATGCCATAAAACAATCCCCTATTTTGTAGACGCTATAACTTTTGCGCAAACCAATCAAAAAACACTTATTGTGATTTTTTTACCAAAAATATGTAGAAGAATACGTATCGGCCTAAACTGAGGAAAAAAAAAAGTTTTTTTTATATATTTTTTTGGGGGATATTTATTATAGATAAAAGTAAAAAATATCGCATTTTTTTCAAAATTTACGCTTTATTTTGGTTTATAGCGCAAAAAATAAAAACCACAGAGGTGATCAAATACCACCAAAAAAAGCTCTATTTGTGGGAAAAAAAGGACGTCAATTTTGTTTGGGAGCCACGTCGCACGACCGCGCAATTGTCAGTTAAAGCAACGCAGTGCTTAATCGCAAAAAGGGGCCTGGTTCTTTAGGTGCATAATGGCCCGGGGCTTAAGTGGTTAACATGCTACTTACATCTGCTGTATTGTGAAGTAAAATGTAGATTTTAAATTGGTGACAGCCATGATGATTGCTTTTAACAAGCTCATCTTCATTCAGATTTCATTGAGATCAATTTGGATTGGACCAATTTATTAAACTCCAACATTGCTCTAACTTAATTGAAATTTCATAGTGTTTTATAGTGTTTGCTCTTGAGTATTTACTCTGGGTCATGCAGTCCTTTCGCATTGAACAGAGGCTTTAGCTCACTATGCTCTTTCAATGAAAAGGTAGATTTGTTAAACCTAAACAAAGTCTCAAATGTCCTCTTTTGCATTGTAAAAGGATATCTGAAATGAGAAATACATGCGATGCTTTGCTGTAAATTATTCAGTTTTACAATTATTGGACACCTGGCAGAGTGAAAATGAGATGGCTGCTTTCTTTTCATGCATATTAACACTGATTGCCCACATAAGACACTGAAGAGCAAGCCAATTTTACTTTGTTAGCGCTTGACAAGATGTTGTTTTGTTTATCATGTAATATGTATATTATCATTATGTAAGTGTTCAGTGCACATTCATTGTTAATTGGGGGCAGAGTCTATTAAGAAATATTTCTTTATAACATGGTTTGTGTTAATATATGACTACCCCTGGCAAATTCATTAAAGGCATAAATCTTTCCTTCCTACCCCTTCTACATGACCATGTTGACTAATAAATTAAAGCTTTATTAGCTTTACTCCAGCTAATACTTAAAGCGGGGTTCCAACCACAATTAGCATTTTTTAAATGTATGTCCTTTCATCATGCGTTTTTATAAGATAAATCCGGTCACTTACTATTTTACAATCCGCCGCCGATCGCATAGTTATTCAAAAAAAGATAGTTTATAAAACTATGTCCACACTGTTGTCATTTTGCTTGTGGGCATTGTGAAGCCCACAAGCACTTACTTCCTGGAAGTCTTGGATGGGGAGTGATAATTGGGTAGCGCACTGCATCCTGGGAAATTATGACACACATTTCCCAGGAGCATTAGAGGAAGATGATGTCAGAATCTTAGGTCATTCCAAAGGCAGATTTTGTGGGACCACATAGCAACAGGCATTTCCAGATGAGTAAAAAACATTTTTTTTTCTTTTTTTCTTTTTTAGGTCTAATGAGCACAATAATGAAAAAATAATTTTGGGATGGAAACTCCACTTTAAGGGCGCTTTCACACGGAGCAGATCCGTATTGATCCGCCCCGTGTGTGTCCGTCGGCTCAGCGGGGATCCTTCGTAAATCCCAGCTGAGCTGTCGGCGGACAGGGCGGTCCCCACACACTGTGCAGAGACCGCCCTGTCTTTGCTCTGCTCTCCCCTATGGGGAATCGGATGAATACGGACCGTGTGTCCGTATTCATCCGATCCGTTCCGCCAGACAGAAGAAAAGTAGGATTTTCTTCCGTCTGAAAAAGCGGAACTTTGCGGACGCGGATCGTTAAGGACGTTATCGGATGCATCATCCGCTAACGTCTGCAATCCCATAGGGATACATTACAAGTCCGTAAAAGGACTTGTAATAAACAGTCCGTTCGTCCACCCGTGTGAAAGGGCCCTAAGGCCCCTTTCACATGGATGTTCCATCTGTCTGTCTGTCGGACAGAAATTCATTTCAACAGGTAAGCAGATGATCATGCATTGACATCCACGTCCATTTTCATAGAACAGAACAAATCTCCATTCACATGCAGACAGGAATGGATGTAAATGGACAATGGTTCATTTTTGCATCTGTTTTGAATTTGCCTTTAGGAGCCAGCACCTACTGCCATCCTAACTGGAGCAAGGATAAATCATTGGTTGTTAAAGTGCCAGCACCCGCTGCCATCCTAACAACCATGACTTATCCCTGTTGACAGCAGTACGTAAATAAAAAAGAAAATAAAAAAACGTCATGAGGCCCCCCCCCCAATCCATACAAGGCCTTCTGGGTCTTGAATTAATAGGGGGGACCTCACACCAAAAAAATTATGGCGTGAGATCCCCCACAAAATCCATACCAGACCCTTATCTGAGCATGCAGCCTAGCAGGACAGGAAAGGGTGACCTTCCCCCCAGAACCATACCAGACCACATGACCTCAACATGGGGGGTGCCTTATGGGGGGGACCTGGCAATGTTGTCATGTATAATTAAGTCACTTAGCCTTGTTTACATGTCCTTTGCATGAAAACATAAGAACAGGGGTGCAGAAAAATGGCAGCAGGTGCTCTTGACCGATGAGTCAAAATTTTAAATATTTACATAAATGAAAAAAACGTTAATCATTATGTAGTACTACCCCCATAGGAGCCCCTAAGTAGATCCTAAGTAGATCCCTTTTTTCCACTAGTTTCCTTGCAGCCAAGCACACAATTTCAATCACTCTTCAGCTCATTAACCAGTCTAGGGGTATGCTTTTTTTCTGATGCTTTAATAAGAACTTGAATAGGTAGCGGGTAATGGTAGGATACTCCATAAGCAATGATTTGATGACACTGAACTTCCCTTTTAAAAAATGAGAGGGGAAGATGTTCTACAGCAGGAGAGAGTAGTCTAGGGTGACAATGCTGTGCCCTCCCTAGATACAGTATGGCGGGTGAAAATGTCACTCTAGGACAGCAAGTGTGATACTTGCAGATATCCGGGTAAAAAAAAAATAGGAAAACAGAATACTGCAATAAATATAATTTTTAGAAAGAAAATTGGGGTGGGTGAATAGTTTCCTAAGTCGAACAACAGTGACTCACAATCCCATCATAAGATACATAAAAGAAAGAACACAATTATACGGAAGAGAAGAAATCTCATCCATATATAGGGATTTTTGAAATGAGGTGTTGTTCGTTATATTTAAGGTAAGCGCACAAAACACAAGGTTTTTAGAAAAATATCAAAAAAGATTTAATTATCATATAAAAATATCCATATAAAAAGAAGTTTACATGATATGACCACAATATATAACAAAAGATGAAAAAGAGAGAGAATTATAAATGCAGACTGCCAACTAGTTTCGCACTGGTGTGCTTCGTCAGGGCTTGCAATTCATTATTTTCTTTATAGATATGGTGGTCTGTGTGTGACATAAAGTTATACTTCATTAGTACACATTAACAAGGTACAATATAGTCCATTTAACAATTTTGGTAACAAACAAATAATCAGATAACATAACTGTTACTCTTTTTACTCTTAGGGAATAAATACAGGTTAACATTTAGGACCAGTACTGAGTAGATTTTAACAGAGGTCCTGCTAACTCTTTCTATTTATACAAGTACTGGCTAAAAAAAAAAAGAATCATCTAGATAAAAATCACAGGTTTGGAATACAGTACATTTCTTTTTTTTCTTTTTCTTTTTTGGTGTTCCTGGCGGTGGTAGGGGTGGTGGGGTGTTGGTGGATTGGAGTGGTTGGTAGCGGGGTGGTGGTGGTGGATACAGTATAATTTGAAATTATTGCTGCGTACAGACGATCGGACATTCCGACAACAAAAGCGTGGATTTTTTTCCGACGGATGTTCGCTCAAAATTGTCTTGCATACACACGGTCACACAAATGTTGTCAGAAATTTTGAGCGTCAAGAACGCGGTGACGTACAAGACGTACGACGAGCCGGGAAAAATTAAGTTCAATAGGCAGTTGATATTCTTCTGCTTGATTCAGAGCATGCGTGACATTTTGTACGTCGGAATGGGCTACACACAATCGGAATTTCCGACAACAACTTTTGTTGTCGGAAAATTTGAGAACCAGCTCTCAAACATTTGTTGTCGGAAATTACGACCAAGTGTATGCGGCATTAGTCTGCTTCTCTGCTTTATTAGCCAATGAGGCTGCTATGTAGCAAATGGTTGAGAAAGATTTCAATTTTTGTTGTTGTTAGTATTTCTTTTCTACATAAAGCAACCATTTTGGGTGTAGAATCTATCCGAGATTTGCTTGGATTTTACAATTCTAAACACAACTAGTAAAAATGTATCTTGTGTTCCAAAAAAAAACATATATAAAGGCAAATAAGATTTTAAACATAGGAGAGTTTAAAAAAAAATCATTAACATGGCTGTGTACCAAACATAGGCTGTGTACTATTAAAATCTTTGGATTGTGATGTGGTGATTCATTCAGATGCTATTCACTCTCATTTGTTAGTGTTGCCATGGCAATGTGCTCTTTTCAAGAACCAGGTAAATTGTTAAGAAGTACATCTTATTTTGATTATATGCTGCAGGCTCTTGTGAGTAAATACTTTATTATCATAGTAAACATTTCATTTGTTTTGCATAGTAGCATATCCATTAAAATCCAATTTTGCATACCTTCTCCAAATAATTTGCACCAGACTGGATTTCAGCGGTCCAATTAAAAACTATAAAAAATATCCTTTATGAATACAAAGGGAGGCTTTTAAAAGCTTTTTAATCATCAGTCTCTGCATTTCCTCTCCTTTCCTCTACCATAGTTCTATGACCAAAAGTCACGTCATAAAAATATAACGGTTACAGATTAAAAAAAAATTTTTTTTAAAACATAAAATTTCAGTTTTGCATGATTACTGGCAAGTTAAATTCCATGCTGGCTTGCTATCTGTTTAAGGTAGTCTAAGTAATACATCTCCACCAGAATTGCAAGTTTGATCATAATGATAAAGCAAAGTAAAGGGATTGAGAATGACAGACCACAACAGAGCAGGATCTGGCCTCAAGAAATCATACACAGCCATCCAGGGGCCATAAAGCATGCAGAGGGATCTGCTGCTGCGGTGTACAGCTGCCCATTGAGATGCTTTAGAAGAGGTGGCTGTACACGGTTGTTCACTGGGGGTTGCCTAAAGCACCCCCATATGCCAGTGGGTGCTTTATGCAAACTTTGATGCATAACCACGTACAGTCGCCTCTCAGTGGGTGGCTGCATGCGGCGACAGCGAGTTCTGTGAATGTCATTATGTGGGCTCTGTATGCTGCATGGCTCCTGTACAACTGTGTGCATGAAGCCGGAGGCACATCTAAATTCTCAAACAACTTAATGCTGTGTTAGTTTTCATTTTTAAGGCCTTTTTCTTTATTCTCGCATGGTAATTTTGCAAATAACACACTCTCTCACTCCACTTTATGGAGAGACCCACTAGTGTCACCCAAGCTGGACTTTATGCATACCCCCTTTTTACGCAGCTTCATCATTCATAGAAGCCATACTACACTTCTATGAATGCAAAGCAATCTATGAATGGAGGCTGGGCGGTTGACTGTAAGATCACAGGGCCAGATTCACAGATGAAATACGCCGGCGTATCTACAGATACGCCGGCATATTTTCAAATTTCCAAGGTCGTATCTTTAGTTTGAATCCTCAAACCAAGATACGACGGCATTTGGGTAAGATCCGACAGGCGTACGGCTTCGTACGCCTCGGATCTTAGGATGCAATACTTTGGCGCCTGCTGGGTGGAGTTCGCGTCGTTTTCCGTGTCGGGTATGCTAATTAGCTGTTTTTGGCGATCCACGAAGCTACGCGCGCATGTCGCATTCTCTTACGTCGGCTTTTTCTGTCGTACAGTTCCGGATGCTATTTCAATGGCTTATATTTAGACTAGCCATGTTAAAGTATGGCCGTCGTTCCCGCGTCGAATTTTGATTTTTTTTTTTTGCGTAAGTCGTCCGGGAATAGGAAAGGACGCAACGCACGTCGCCATTCAAAAAATTACGTTGGTGCAACGTCATGTCGCGCAAAGCACGGCGGGAAATTACAAAACGGAGCATGCGCAGTATGTTCGGCGCGGGAACGCGCCTAATTTAAATGATACACGCCCCATTTGAATTAGGCGGGCTTGCGCCGGACGGATTTACGCTACGCCACCGCAAGTTTACAGGCAAGTGCTTTGTGAATCAAGCACTTGCGCTGAAAACTTGCGGCGGTGTAACGTAAATGGGATACGCTACGCCGCCGGAATTGTACATGAATCTGGCCCACAGTATCAGAACACAGTAGCACATCTGGAGTATTCCCCCATCCACATCAAATCAAAAAGATGATGAATGTATGGGCTGCCAGTGACGTACCCAGTGACGTGAACAGCCTCAGGTAATACACAGTGATTAAACAAACCCTCCTACATACGTTTTACTTGTTTATCTGCAGTCTTCTCTTCCCTACACACATTCAAAAGGGTAGAAAAGTGTTAAAATATTTCTTCATCTGTCAGGAGCTCAGAGGAGGGGGCAGAGAGGCTGCAGTGTGAGAGCTGATTGGAGGAAAGGAACACACCCCCTTCACACAGCAGAAGAACTATGTTCTGAATAGACCAGTTGCGTGCTGAACTCCCTCCCCAACACAAATTTTAATTCATGTGTCAGAAAAACTTCTCAGAAGTGACTCATGCTGGTAACAGAGGAAAGAAGCACCAGAGAGAAATAAAACTTAGAGCTTTGGAGAGAGATACTGTAAGTAAACACTACATATATACTGTGCTTTGCTCAGATCCCATGACAATTTCTCAGACTACATGACTTATCTTGGTGTCAACAGACCACAGGACATGGTTCCAGTAATCAGGGCCGGCGCTACCAGTAGACGGACTAGGCAGCTGCCTAGGGCGCACTGCCGCCTAGGGGCGCATTCATGGCTCCTGGGTCCCCTCCAGAGGATCAGTTCCCACCTGGCAGGTCGTGGCATGGTGCGGAGTGTAGCGGGAGGAGCAGGAGGTGGCTCCCATGGCTCCATCTGGCTGGCTGCTGGTGCAGAGTAGCTGGGCCGGGAGAAAGAGCGGGCAGATTTCTCCCCTCCCCCTGAGCCAGGAGCAGTTCCAGGTGGGTGCTTAGTCCTCCACTCTGTCGGGTCGCAAAGGGTGCTAGCAGGAGCAGTCTCTTACTTGGTCTTCAGCTGCAGTACCCGGTGATTAGCCTCGTAGGGCTGGTAGCCTGTAGATTCTCCCGGCTGATAGAGATGGTGATGAATAAGCGCAGGATCGCTGTGTGAAACGTGTCTACCTGTACCTGTTTGCCTGTCCTGTGGTGTTATCATGTTACGGATTTTACAATAAAGTGATTTAATTACTACCTCGTGTGCAGCCATCCATTCTTTTTGATCGAGATGGTGGGCGGGGCGGGGTGTGGCCGACTCCCACAAACCTCAGTGTCCTCTTTGGCTGAAAATGCAAAGGACTGCACTGGGAGGAGGAGGGGCCCGAGATGGCAGCCCGGGAACTTTCATATGTATCCATGAGGCGAGTGACTGAAGTTTTCCCCTGCAGGAGTTTGTTCTGTCCTTAATACTTCAGCTCCCTAACTTGCCCACAAACAGCAGGGAACTGCTCCCAGGGGTGCCACTTCATACTGTCCCCAGCACCTACTGCCCATACCACCTCTCGCCCCAGCATCTACTGCCCCCACCACCTACTTCCCTCCCCACCTACTGCCCCAGCACCTACTGCCCCCGCCACCTACTGCCCCCACCATCTACTGCCCCCAACACCTACAGCCCTCACCACCTACTGCCCCCAGCACCTACTGCCCTCACCACCTACTGCCCCCAACACCTACTGCCCTCACCACCTACTGCCCGTACCACCTACTGCCTGTACCATTTCCTGCCCCAGCACCTACTGCCCCCGTCACCTATTGCCCCGCCATCTACTGCCCCCACCATCTACTGCCCCCAACACCTACAGCCCTCACCACCTACTGCCCCCACCACCTACTGCCCCCACCACTTCCTGCCCCAGCACCTACTGCCCCCACAACTTACTGCCCTCACTACATACTGCCCCAGCACCTACTGCCCCACAACCTACTGCCCTCACCACCTACTACCCTCACTGCATACAGCCCTCAGCACCTACTGCCCTCACTACATACTGCCCCCAGCACCTACTGCCTTCACTACATACTGCCCCCACTACATACTGCCCCCAGCACATACTGCCCTCACCACATATTGCCCCCACCACATAGGGCTATCGTCACATACTGCCCCCACCATATACTGCCCTCATCACATACTGCTCCCACCACATACTTCCCTCAGCACATACTGCCCCACCACATACTAACCCCACCACATACTGCTCTCACCACATACTGCCCTTACTAATGGAGCTAACGTTGGCAAGGAAGTGAGAAAGTATCCCTGCACAGCCTGCACCTGCCGATATGCAGGGGGGGCGCAAATAGCTAATCTTGCCTAGGGCGCAAAAAAGTCTAGCTCCCGCCCTGCCAGTAATCCATGTCCTTAGTCTGCTTGTCTTCAGCATGGCGTGGCTGCTTGGCTCTGAAACGTTGCTTTTATTTTTTTGATACTATGTGATAAAGTTTTCGACCCAATTTTGGAGATCCTGGTGTGCTGGTGACACTTCCTTCTCCTAAGCACTGACAGGCTGACCCTCCACCCCTTCAACCTCTGCAGCAATGCTGGCAGCACTCACACGTCTATTTCCCAAAGATAACCTCTGGATATGACGCTGAGAACGTACACTCAACTCCTTTGGTCAACCATGGCGTGGCCCGTTCTGAGTGGAATTTGTCCTGTTAAACTGTTGCATGGTCTTGGCCACCGTGCTGCTGCTCGGTTTCAGGGTCTTGGAATTCGTCTTATAGCCTAGGCCATCTTTATGCAGAGCAACAATTCTTTTTTTCAGATGCTCGGAGAGTTCTTTGCCATGAGGTGCCATGTTGAACTTCCAGTGACCAGTAAGAGAGTGAGAGCAATAACACCAAATTTAACACACCTGCTGCCCATTCACACCTGAGACCTTTTAACAATAATGGGTCACATGACACCGGGGAGGAAAAATTGCTAATTTGGCCCAATTTGGACATTTTCACATTGTAGCAAAGTGTCATTTCTTCAGTATTGTCACATATACATATATATATATATAATAAATATTTACAAAAAATGTGAGGGGTGTACTCACTTTTGTAAGATACTGTATGTGTGTGCGCATTTTTTTCAGGCTAGGAGATTTTAAATATATTGCATATCCAGGGCTGGACTGGGACAAAAATTTGGCCCTGGACTTCATCCAGACTGGCCCACTTTGACAGGTCTCTCCTATGGCGGCCGGACAACTCCCGCCCCCCCCAGCCACCCAAGCCCCCTCTCCCCCTTCACTAGCCACTAGCCGTTCTACTTTATTAGAGTAGAACGGCTGGTACTGGTACTCTTATAGGCAGTACTAGTGGGGAAGCTAGACATTATTTCACCTGGGGCAAAGAATCAGTTCGGTGCCCCCCCCCCCCATGGGACAAGATTAAGCAGAAGTGAGAAACTTCCAGGCCATAGCTGTTGAGTCAGCTGTCTGTCCCCTCCCCCGTGCTCCTTCTGGTCCCCCCTGTGCTCCTCTGTCGTTGTCCCTGCTCCTCCCCCTGCTTCTCTGTTCCCCTCCAGGTGAGTGCTGCAGGAGGGAGAGACAGAGGAGCGGAGGGGGGTGGCGGTCCGCTGTCACTGAAGCCGGCCCACTGAGCCATCGGCCCACCGGGAAACTTCCGATAGTCCCAATGGCCAGTCCATCCCTGTGCATATCATTTCCATTATATGTAACCACAAAATGTGGCAAATATTTTATACACAATTTATTC
This sequence comes from Rana temporaria, assembly GCF_905171775.1. NCBI lineage: Eukaryota > Metazoa > Chordata > Amphibia > Anura > Ranidae > Rana > Rana temporaria. The sequence goes on from NC_053489.1 coordinate 272,670,472, forward strand.
ACTATTTAAACAGTGCAATGATACACTCAGTATTGCATACACCTTACCTGCTTTTTCTAAATATGTTTTTCCATGTGATTGCTCTTTTTATAAGCCTCGTACTCTGCTCAGCTGTTCACGATAACATGAAATCAGTATATTTCAGTTAATCACTTTGTAGATTCAGCTCTCCATTGATTGGTTATAAAATAAGTAGCGTTCCCATCAAGCACGACATATCTCTGGTACTTGTCTACAGCACTTAATCCACAAAAGGAACTACAAAATACACTCACATAATTAGAGAAGTCTATTTCAATTTAACAAATACTAAAATTTTCCATAAAGTTTTTTAAATGGCAAAATGGTTATGTAAGTTTAGGAATAACCTAACCATTTAATGGCAGGAGGCCTGGTAGTTCTAAAAAAAAAAAAAAAAAAGGGAAAATGTTAATCTATATTGTGTATTAATAAATTATCTAACAGCTGTTTTTTTCTTACTGTTTTGCTATTTTTAAATGTAAACACAATTTATTGTATAAAATACCTATTTTGCACCTTTGTTTAACGCTTGAAAATTATTTGAAACCTTTTTTTCCAATTTTAACCACTGTCACATTTTGAATGACAATTGCACAGTCATGCAACACTGTACCCAATTTTTATCATTTTTTTTTCACACAAATAAAGCTTTCTTTTGGTGGTATTTAATCACTGCTTGTTTTTTTCTTTTTTATGTCAAACAAAAAATGATAAAAGACCGAAAATTTGAAAAAAAAAAATGTGTTCATAATTTGTTATGAAATTTAGCAAACAGGTAATTTTTCGCTTTCACTGATGCACACTGATGTGGCTACACTGATGGGCACTGATAGGTGGTACTGATGAGGTGGCACTGATGATGCTGCACTGATAGGTGACACTGATGAGAAGGCACTAATTGGCATCACTGGTGTTGTGACTGCACTGATAATCAGTGCCCTGGTTTTTAGTGTAGATGTCCCATTTATACAAGCCAGTTATCAGCTCTCTTCTCCCCTCCTCGTGCTGTCAGCATGAGGAAAGAAAAACCGATAACCGGCTTGTTTTTACATCGTGATCAGATGCCAATGGAGACAGCTGATCACGTCGTAAATGGCTGCTGTGATTGACCCTTTACCCCTATCTGTGATCAGCTGAGTCAGAATGGACCAAATCGGCTACAGCGCGGGCAGGAAGTGGTTAACATATTTGAATTTGTTTTACATTGTAATAGATTGTTCTTTTCTTCTCCATGGATCAGTTACCCTGATTCAGTAAATCTCAGTCCCTGTCTACAAAGGACAGGTGCAGCCATAATTAAAATTGTATAGGAGTTTAGGTCCAGATCCTCAAAAGGGATACGCTGGCGTAACTGCTGTTACGCCGTCGTATCCCTGTTTCTATCTATGGAACTGATCCACAGAATCAGTTTCCCATAGTTAGGCAGAAGATCCGACATGTGTAAGGGACTTACACTGCCGGATCTTAGGATGCAGTACCGCATCCGCCGCTGGGGGCATTTCGTGTCGAAATGCCGCTTTGGGTATGCAAATTAGCACTTACGGAGATCCACAAAGCTTTTACGCTTCGTTTTTTCTCCGTAAGTTTTAGTTTGCAAACGCAAAATTAGGGCTGCTTTTACAAAGTGTAAACTGTTTACACCTTGTAAAAACAGACCCTTCTGTCCAGCGACGCGTTTTTTTTTTGTTTTGAATTTTTTTTTTTCGCCGTATCTTTTTTTTTTTTCGATGCAACTTTATTGACCCGTCGTAATCCACAAAGCTTGGCGTAACGTAATTTTGCGATATTCCCGTCGGGAAAATGACGTCACGAGCATGCGCAGTACGGCCGGCACGGGAGCGCGCCTAATTTAAATGGGAATCGCCCCCATGAAAACAGGAACGCCTTGCGCCGGCGGAATTTAAGTTACACAGCCAAAAATTTCTAGGTAAGTGCTTTGTGGATCGGGCACTTAGGTAGAAATTTTAAGGCAGTGTAACTTAAATGGTAAAATTTACGTTACGCCGGATCTTTGTGGATTACCCCCTTAGATTCCACATCTCTCTTTAGGTTAGAATCACTTTTTAATAAAATGTTTTCAGAAATTATGTCTTCGTGACAGACTTCTTTATCTCCAACAATGGTAAGTACAGTGCACAGAATGGTGTACATTTGTACACCTTCCCCCAATTAACTACAAAAATTGAGAATTTAAAAAGAGCCTGTAAATATAGGCTATATAAACCAAAAGAACTCCACGCTGATGTAAAGAATAAATAAACACCCTACTAAGGAAACCGGGAAAAAAGAGGGACAGCTGCTCACACTGATACCCACAAACCGATATCTACAACTACTGTAAAAACCTATGTGCAGCGCTATCCCTTTAACCACTTCAGCATCGGAAGTTTTACCCCCCTTCTTAACCAGGCCATTTTTTGTGATATGGCACTGCGTTATTTAAATGACAATTGCGAGGTCGTGTGACACTATACCCAAATAAAATGTTTGTCCTTTTTTCCCCACAAATAGAGCTTTCTTTTAGTGGCACTTGATCACCTCTGTGTTTTTAATTTGTTGCCCTATAAACCAAAAATGTCAATTTTGGAAAAAAAAATGTTTTACTTTCTGCTATAAAACATATACAATAAAAAATGTAAAAAAAAAACGATTTTCTTTATCCATTTAGGCCAAAATGTATTCTGCTACATATCTTTGGTAAAAAATAAATAAAAAAAAAACGCAATAAGCGTATATTGATTGGTTTGCGCAAAAGTTATAGGATTCAGATACATTTGCCCTGGCGCAGCGTATCAGTGATACGCTACGCCGCCGTATCTTACCTGGCGGAATTTCGAATCCACAGCGATTTCACGCCGTAAGATACGGCGGCGTAGTGTTTTTCTGGCAGCGTATTTGAAATTGAGCCGGTAGGGGGCGTGATTCATTTAAATGAAGCGCGTCCCCACGCCGCTTGAACTGCGCATGCTCCGTTTTGAAATTTCCCGCTGTGCTTTGCGCGAAATGAAGTCGCACCGACGTGATTTTTTGAACGTCGACGTGAGTTACGTCCTTTCCTATTCACGGATGAATTACGAAAAAAAAAAAATTCAAATTCGACGCGGGAACGACGGCCATACTTTAACATGGCAAGTCTAAAGATAGGCCAAGAAATAGCAGCTTTAACTATACGCCGGGAAAAGCCGACTAGCGACGACGTAAGAGAATGCGACGGCCGCGCGTACCTTCGTGAATCGCCGTAAAAAGCTAATTAGCATACCCGACGCGGAAAACGACGCAAACTCCACCCAGCGGGCGTCGAAGTATTACACCTACGATCCAAAGGCGTACGAAGCCGTACGCATGTCAGATCGAAGCCAAAAGCCGTCGTATCCTGGTTTGAGGATTCAAACTAAAGATACGACGCGGCAAATTTGAAAATACGCCGGAGTATCAGTAGATACTCCGGCGTACTTCTTCTGTGAATCTGGCTCATAGTGTCTAAAAATGTTTTATTCCTTTATTTTTGTTTTACTAGTAATGGCGGTGATCAACGACTTATAGTGGGACTGTGATATTGTAGAGGACAAATTGGACGCAATGCAAAAACTGAAATAAAAAATCTTAAATTTAGCTCAACCATCCCTGTTAGATGAAAATGTTGTAACTCGCTGGATCAATTTAAAACAGTGGGCTAGATTCACATAGATTAGCGGATCTTTAGATCCGCGTAATCTATGTGATTTACGATCCGCCGGTGCAATTTAGCAAGGCCAGTGCAGTATTCACAAAGCACTTACCTCGAAAATTGCACCGTCGGATCGTAATTCCCCTGGCGGAATTCAAATTCCGCGGCTAGGGGGGGGAGTGTACAATTTAAATCAGGCTCGTTCCCGCGCCGATTTAACTGTGCATGTGCCGCCGGCGAAATTACCCAGTGCGCATGCTCCAAATGACGTCGCTAGGACGTCATTGTTTTCGGCGGCAACATCAATTGCGGCCATCCGTATTCCAGACCGACTTACGCAAACAACGTAACAATTTGAAACTTGGCGCGGGAACGACGGCCATATTTAACATTAGCTACCCCTCATATAGCAGGGGTAACTATCCGCCGGAAAAAGCCGAACGCAAACGACGTAAAAAAAAAGCGTCGGGCGTTCGTTCGTTTCTGAATCGGCGGTTCTCCTCATTTGCATATCCGACGAGTAAAAGACCGAAGCGACACCTAGCGGCCGGCAGGAGATTGCAGCCTAAGATCCGACGGTGTAAGTCAATTACACCAGTCGGATCTAAAGGAGATCTATGCGGAACTGATTCTTATGAATCAGTCGCATAGATCCGACTGTCGGATCTCAGAGATACGACGGCGGATCAGGAGATCCGCCGTCGTATCTCTTTGTGAATCTGGCCCAGTATTTATTGATAATCAATTGTAAAAGAAAAAAGCAACATGTATATTGGTACCACAAGAGACACACTAACACGTAGTAAAAACCAATCCACCTCACAAATTATCATAATGTAAACATTAACTTCTGCATGGGCCCCCAAGGTGTGGGTATGAAATAGTAATTAACTTTCCTTGATGGTCCAGTGTATAAAGTGATAAGGAGTCGGAGATCCAAAAATCAAACAAACAAAAATGTGGGACTAAATGTTATGCCCTGTACACACGATCGGTCAATCCGATAAGAACGGTCTGATGGATTTTTCCATCAGTTAACCGATGAAGCTGACTGATCAGTCGTGCCTACACACCATCGGTTAAAAAAACTATCGTGTCAGAACGCAGTCACGTAAACCACGTACGACGGCACTATAAAGGGGAAGTTCAAATCCAATGGCGCCACCCTTGGGGCTGTTTTAGCGGATTTCGTGTTCGTAAAAGACGATTCGCACTTTTCTGGCTGTTACAGCGTGATGAATGTGCTATCTCCATAACGAACGCTAGTTTTACCAGAACGAGCGCTCCCGTCCCCTAATTTAGTCTGAGCATGCGTGAATTTTTAACCGATGTTTTTTTTTTCTATCGGTTAGGTATCCATCGGTTAATTTTAAAACAAGTTTCTCATTATTTAACCGATGGATAAATAACCGTTGGGGCCTACACACGATCGGTTTGGTCTATTGAAAACGGTCCATCAGACCGTTCTCATCGTATTGATCAATCGTGTGTACGCAGCATTAAGTACCACCTGTCCCCTGGATCCTGTTCCCTCACATCTACTACAGTCACCCTCTTCTTCTTACTCATATCTTCAACCTCTCTACTGGCACCTTCCCCTCCCCTCTAAAACATGCCCTGATCATCGCCATACTTAAAAAGCCCTCACTGGATCCCACCAGCCTGAACAACTTAGGACCCATCTCCCGTTTGCATCAAAACTTTTAGAACGCTTAGTCTACAACCATCTTAGCTTCTACCTCACCGCCAAACAACCTTCTTGACCCCTTACAGTCTGGCTACTGCTTGCTACACTCCACTGAAACTCCCCTACTGAAACTAATGACCTACTAACTGCTAAAACCAATGGCCACTACTCCATACTCATACTACGTGACCTCTCTGCAGCCTTTGATACTGTTGACCATCCCCTCCTCGTTGAAAAACTCCACTCTCTTGGTCGTCAAGAAAAAAAGGGGGCAAAAGTAGCCCACAGGTCGGACTTTAAGAGCACACTGAACAGTGGAGAGTATACAAAATTATTTCAATATTTATTTATAACAATACATGGTACAAAAGAAAAAAAAGATTTTAAAGAGTCAAAAAAGCATATATAAAAATACATGACAAAAAGTGAGCCCCTGTGTGTCAACGTGTTTTGTTGTCTAGCTTCGTTAGGACACACTCAGGGATTGTTGGAGAGAAACGGGTCTCACTATCTTGTGGAAAAAAGCCTCAGCTGCTGACATCGCGGGCGCGCTGGACATTTTTTAAAAGTCAGCAGCTGCCGTATTTGTAGCTGCTGGCTTTTAAAAAAAAAAAACGGCAGAACCTCGGCTTTAACCCCTTCCCTGCCAGTCACATGTATACAGTAATCAGTGCATTTTTAGAGCACTGATCACTGTATAAATGTGAATGGTCCCAAAATAGTGTCAAAAGTGTCCGATATGTCCGCCGCAATGTCACAGTTGCAATGAAAATCGCAGATCGCCGCCATTACTAGTAAAAAAATGTTTTTTATAAAAATGCCATACATCTATCCCCTATTTTGTAGACACTATAAACGTTTGCGCAAACCAATCAATATACGCTTATTGCAATTTTTTTACCAAAAATATGTAGAAGAATGTCGGCCTAAACTGAGGAAATGTTTTTTTTTTTTTAAATGGGATATTTATTATAGCAAAAAGTTAAAAATATTGGGCCAGATTCAGGTAGATTTGCGGCGGCGTAACGTATCGCATTTACGTTACGCCGCCGCAAGTTTTACGGGCAAGTGCTTGATTCACAAAGCACTTGCCTGTAAAGTTGCGGCGGCGTAGCGTAAATCCCTCTGGCGCAAGCCCGCCTAATTCAAATGATCCGGGTAGGGGGCGTGGATCATTTAAATTAGGCGCGTTCCCGCGCCTAACGTACTGCGCATGCGCTGTCCCTAAAATTTCCTGACGTGCATTGCGGTAAATTACGTCGAAAGGACATCATTGATTTCGACGTGAACGTAAATGGCGTCCAGCCCCATTCACGGACAACTTACGCAAACAACGTAAAATTTTCAAATTGCGACACGGGAACGACGGCCATACTTAACATTGGATACGCCACCTAGGGGGAAGCTTTATCTTTACGCCGCGTATCTCTTACGGAAACGGCGTAAATTTACTGCAATGGGCAAGCGTACGTTCGTGAATTGGCGTAACAACTCATTTGCATATTCTACGCCAATGATATGCAATTAGCGGACCTCCAGCTGTTGCAAAACTACAAGTCCCATGAGGCATTGCAAGACTGACAGCCACAAACATGACATCCAGAGGCAGAGGCATGATGGGACTTGTAGTTTTGTAACAGCTGTAGGTCCGCTAATTGCATATCCCTGTTCTACGCCGACCGCAATGGAAGCGCCACCTAGCGGCCAGCGTAAATATTGCAGCCTAAGATACAACGGCGCAGGCCGTGGTATCTTAGCCATGTTTAAGTGTATCTCAGTTTGAGAATACACTTAAACCATACGACGGGCTTAGATTCGGAGTTACGTTGGCGTATCTGCTGATACGTCGGCGTAATTCTTTGAGAATCTGGCCCATTGTGTTTTTTTTTTCAAACTTGTCACTCTTCTTTTGTTTATAGTGCAAAAAATAGAGGTCATCAAATACCACCAAAAGTATTTGTGTGGGGGAAAAAAAAATCACAAAAATCATTTAGGTACAGTGTTGCATGACTGCGTAATTGTCATTCAAAATGTGACAGCGCTGAAAACTAAAAATTGGCCTGGGCAGAAAGGGGGTGAAAATGCCCTGTATTGAAGTGTTTTTTTTTTTTAATAACAGGTTTAATAATACATTAAAATGTATCCTGAAGGAAAACGGATGTATTTCCAATATGCATAAATGCACCTTATATAAATTAGGCCACTTTATTTTCATTTATTTTCACAACAAAAACCTTACTGTATTTTTATATTTCAATTTCAAATGATAGAAAAATAGATAGTATGTTTATGGATATGTTAGGGGTCCTTTAATTTAAGCTTAGTTAAATTAAGAGGACAGAACAGGTCCATAAAAGAAAAATTACAGAAACATATCATGAGGCAAGATTTGCTGGAGGCAATGCAAGGCAAGCCATTCACCTTGCTTCGTGAACCTTCAGCTGCCTCCTACTAGAATGACACAAAATTGACTTAAATAACAGCCCATAGGATTATGCTGCACTCTATCCGGTTGATTTAATAATTTCTTTTGTCTCCTAGTACCTGTGCTTCATGATGGCAAAGAAAAAACAAACAGTTATACGAGAAAAGCATGTATTACAGTATGGCTCAAACACATTTCACCAATCTTCCAATCATTATTTCCATGTATCAGTAATTACCTGGATTTAAAAAAAAAATGCAAAATGTTGTATGGTAATGGAGTGCAGAAACCATTACCTATAAGTGTATTAGGTATGTGTTTTTTGTAATTTCAAACCTATCAACAAAAAAGTCAATGGCAAAGGAGAATCAGCTTGAGGTAGGTCAGGAGGACAAATGCAGGTTAGAAGCACATACTGTATAGAGACCTGTATTCTGGGGATGATCTAAACTAGTGTCACACACAAAAGGGACCATCAATATCCAAGGATCATACAACTACATCTCCAGTAATGTCATGTACAGTACCTCATCCAATGCAAAAGTTGTAGCAAAGGATCTTACGTTGGTAAAACAGGACAGAAGTTGCGAACAAGGGTGAATTTGCAAAGACGTACCATCAAGGAACATAAAGAAGATGAGCTCTGCACACCTGTGGGACATCATTTCTCACAACCAGACCACACTATGAAAGACCTCAATGTCTTAGTTCTTAACCACTTCAGCCCCGGAAGGATTTACCCCCTTAAAGGGGAGTTCCAGCCATTTGTATGTTTATTAAAAGTCAGCAGCAACAAAAAGTGTAGCTGCTGGCTTTTAATAAACAGACACTTACCTGCTCCAGCGACGCGCCGGCCGGGGCTCCGCTCCTATCCCCCCCTCCCCAGCCAGCGTCTTCATTCTCAGTGTGGGCACCCGGCCGTGACAGCTTTCGGCTTCACGGCCGGGCACCCACTGCGCATGCGCGAGCGGCACTGCGCACGCGCGAGCGGCGCCGCGCCGTGTAATTGGCCAGGAGATCGCCTAGGACCTGTGACGTGTCCTAGGCGATCGCCTACAGCAGCCCCTTCCTGAAGGCGAATAAGCTTAGTCGCCTACAGGAAGGAGGAAGTGGGACAGGAAGTCCCACTCTTGCTGAAGCCCCCACTCCCCCCCCAAAAAAATTACATGCCAAATGTGGCATGTAAGGGGGAGAGGAGTGGGTTAAGAGGAAGTTCCAAATTTGGGTGGAACTCCTCTTTAATGATCAGGCCATTTTTTTGCGATACGGCACTGCGTCGCCTTAACTGACAAATGCGCGGTTGTGCAATACTGTATCCAAACATATATATATATATATATATATATATATATATATATATACACACACACACACACACACACACACACACACACACACACACACACACACACACATATATATATATATATATATATATATATATATATATATATATATATATATATATATATATATATATATATATATATATATATATATATAATGTTTGGGGGTTCTAAGTAATTTTCTAGCAAAAAAATAATATTTTAACTTGTAAACACCAAGTGTAAAAAATAGGCTGGGTGCTTAAAATAAACAAAAAAAGACTGACAATTTTGAAAAAAAATAATAATATTTTTTACTTTCTGCTATAATACATATCCATATAAAATATATATATATAAAAAAAATGTCATCAGTTTAGGCCAATATGTATTCTGCTACATATTTTGGGTTAAAAAAAAGAAATCGCAATAAGCGTATATTGATTTGTTTGCACAAAAATTATAGCGTCTACAAAATAGGGGACGCCAGTGCTCCTGTGCTTGTGATAGTGTTTAGCTTCCTGGCTCCCTAGGAATTGTACCTTGTTTGTCCAGGCCTACCAACCTGTCTTGGATTCCCTTCTTGCTGCACTCTGCCCTGAACTTGGTTTAGCCTTACAGATTGCCCCCCGTCTGACTTTGGATTGTGTACTGGATTTTGCATGCCTCCTACCTGCCTCAGCCTCTAAGTGCGGTATTTACTGGATTACGCTTGCCTGCTTCCTGCCCTGGCTTCAGTGTTCCCAGACCACCACCACCTTCTGGTCTGTGACTCAGCCTAGATTACAGGTAGAGTGCCACCTAAATGGAGGTATGGCCCTTAAGGAAATTCTCTTTTTTTCTGTGCAGGTGGAAATGATATGGCCGATGGGACAGAGAAGCTAAGGAGGAAGGCGAGAGATATCATTCATGCATCTGGGGTCTATTTTTCAGCCAGAATGTGCTGTGAATGCTGTCTATCCCCTTGTGGGGAGAGCTTTTTGGAGTGTGGTGAAAGAGGGGAGCACATATGGAAACACCAGTACAATGCATGGGATTTTGTGAAAAATATACACTGATGAAAGGGGTTGTAAAGGTAAAAGCCCCTCGTTATACTTACCTGAGCCCTCGAAAGTCCCGCGCTCGTCCACGTAATCTTCCTTGTCGCTCACCCTGGCCGTTGATTGGGTGGAGTGGATGGATTGAAAGCAGCGCAGCCATAGGCTCCCGCTTCTGTCAATTACATCCAATGACGCGGCACGCCGGGGGGCGGGGCCGAGTCGTACGGTGAGCGGCAATAGCCGCTGGCTGTATCACGGGAGCGTGCCCGCAAGGACTCCACACCATGTGAGCTCGCTCGCATTAAGGTGTGGAGTGCTTGCCTGGAGAAGCCAAGACAGCAGCCGAGGGACCCCAGAAGAAGCAGTTCGGGGACACTCTGTGCAAAACGAGCTGGTAAGTAAAACATGTTTGTTATTTAAAAAAAATAAAAGTTTTCTTTACTGATCCTTGAAGCACTTTATCCAGCACTATTTTATATGTTTAGCACTTGTCACTTTTTTCCGTCAATTAAGTAACTAATTATGGACTCATTAACTGCTAAGTTTATAGCAGCCTATTGCCTTCAATTCAGTTTCAACACTTGTTACTTTTTTATTTAAACAAGTATCAAGTTTTGAATTTACTATATTCTTGTGTTAATATATTTATATGTTATATTTGTTACAATATATTTTTAGAGGATACTTTTGCACATTAGTACGAATTGCAGTATTTGATTTTAAGCACCAATTGGTAGTTATAACTTGCACTAGTCACTTTCTTTGGACACTCAGTACTTTATTGAGGTGCATTTATAGAACTATACACAATCACCTAAAGAGTTTTTTCACATATCTTATTTTTTGTGAACACATGATCAATTAATTGGATTTACTTCAGCACCAATACTAGAGTTTTTTTTACAACATAATAACAACAACTTACCTTTTCTAAAGCAGTGTCACACCCACTTTTTACTTTCCATACAACAATGACTCTACCCTGGTAGGTTTTCAAGTGGAGGCAGCAGCTTTCTATACGTATATATTGTTATTCAAACACAGCGTGAAACCATTTTTCTGATGTGTTCTTTAAAACCAAGCAAGACAGGCAGTCTGTATATTTTTTTCTAAGTACAGGTTACTTTTAACCCTTTGTGATCAGAAATCATAGATGTCCATACCAAATTTACCAGCGTCGAATAATTGGTCTACTTAAATTATTATTATTATATTATTGTTATTTTAAACTATAAATAATAATTTAAAGATTTTTATATTCCGTTTTTTAAGGACCATAAAGGCTTTATTTGGCACAATATATTGATAAACCCCTTATTTAGATTTCTTATTATTGGCTGACAAATGGACAAAAATGTGATTTAAAAAATAAATCCATTATTTTTTTATATTGCATTATTTATTTTAAAACCAGTAGTTTGTTTTATTTAAAGTGGAACTTCAGTCATTTTTTGATCTTTCCATCTATTAAATCTTCTGCCCGTTTTAACTTTGGATAGTAAAAAAAAAAATTCTGCCAGTAAATACCTTAAACAGCCCACTTCCTGTTTCTTGTCTGGTAAAAAGCCTAGGCTTATGACATGCACAGCTCTCACTCTTACTCGTGTGAGAGTTTACCAGGAAGGGAGCGGGAACCTAGGTATGTGTACAACCATTTCTGTTACCATTACTTAAATTAAAATGATATTTGGTAATGCAAGAGGTCGGTGCACCCTCTTTTTCTCATATTTTACCGTTCCAAAGACACCCATTGTTCTGAGGAGGGCAGAAAGGCCATTGGCATTTTATAAAAATAGTTTACTGCACCACACATCCCCAGACCCAGCACCCAAGAGCAGGAAAATTGTTTTGTGTGCAGCTTCAGTGGCCCATAGTTGAAATGGTTGCAGCCAGACTCATTGGAGGGAGATTTCTGAAGCATATAAGTACAGAATTACAGTATAGTGTAACCTCAGATTGCGAGTAATGCGGTTAGCGAGCGTTTCGCAATACAAGAATTTTTTTTTTTAAATCCTGACTCGGTTTGCGAGTGTTGTCTGGCAAAACGAGCAGGATTCAAGCCTCTGCGGTGTGCAAGCCTGCATTTGGGCAGACGTTCGGAGCCACTTGGAAATACTCAGCAACACTCGTAAATACTTTGTTCGATTGTTTCCGAGCACTTCCGGGGGGTTTTGAGTGCATCCGGCGCCCCCCACCTCTGGCCACATGCGGTATTGCATGCAATAGAAGTCAATGTGGAACAAATTATCTTTGTTTCTATTAACATTCTCCTGGAACGGCTTATGCTCGTAATCCAAGTTCCACTGTATATCTAAAAAAATATGCAAAGTGGTTGGAGGGGAGCTTTAGAATTGCAAAGTTGTTTTTATTACAAATTATGTGAGCAGACTGCAGTTCCGCTTTAATTAAAATATTTATTTTAATATGGCACAATGGAATGTAGATTAACAATACCTCTGCATGGAGCAACACACACACTGCCACACCATTCCTCATATGAAGTACAGACCCCAAGTGTAGACCAAGGAAAGTTATAACTTCTGGACCTGGACAGAGCTAAAGCAGAGTTATGACCACTGGCATTCCAAAACCATGCATACAAGAAAAGTATCAATCTCTGTCTCTTGTTTAGCACATACATCTGCGATGGCCATTATTCTGCATGTCAAATAAAGCGAATTGAGAGTATTTCAACTGTTATCAAGCCACATTTCTGATAACATCCCCTGAACAAGAGATGGGCACTAGAGTAGGAATTTTTGAAATATGTATATGAAATACATAAAAATAATGGAACAGCTCATAAAATGTACAGTAAAATGTACAGTAAAAATAAGCTTAGAAAAATTAAATTTGAGAAAATATTATCTGTATTATATGTGCCATTAAACTACATTAAATATATATGATTTTGATGATATCAAGACCCTTTAAGAATAGTTGTACAGTATTGCAAAAGTAGTATGGTTAATTTAGAACAATATGCTCAATTCACAAAGCTTTTAAAATAGAATAAGGATCTGAGACCATTTTAAATAGAATTGCGTATCAGCCCTAACTAGAAAATGCATTTCCTGCAGAAAATGCGTGGGAATGCTGAATAGCTGAATTGCTAAGCCCACACCAAAGCCATTCACCATAACCACTACACTATCTTTAGGACATACAAGCAGTGTTGCTTTAGTACTTATAAAGCCTCTCTTTGATCATTGAAGGGGTTGTAAAGGTAAAACAAAATTTTCCCTTAATAGCTTCCTTTACCTTAGTGCCATCCTCTTTCACTTACCTCATCCTTTGATTTTGCTTTTAAAAGTCCTTATTTCTTCTGAGAAATCCTCACTTCCCGTTCTTCTGTCTGTAACTACACACAGTACTGCAAGGCTTTTTCCCTGGTGTGGAGAAAGCCTCTTGAGGGGGGAGGAGGTGAGCAGGATGCCCAATAACACACAGCTCCTTTCTCTATCTGCAAAGTAGAGAGTGTCCTGACTTGCCGGGTCGCCCCCTCCCCCCTCAAGAGGCTTTCTCCACTCCAGGTAAGTGAAGGAGGACTGCACTAAGGTAAAGGAAGCTATTTAGGGAAAAAAATACCTTTACAACCCCTTTAATCCCCACACCTAATGAGTGAGAGAACCCTTCAAACAAACCTTAATAAATCCACAAGGGTACATGCTTTTGAAACAGCGAATTCACCGTTAGAAACACACGGCCTTTGTGAACGTATAGGTATAACATTTATGTGCATGTCAGCGATTTAAAAAAGAGGTTCTTTGTGCGTTTCGCTGGGAAATTTATAGAATTCTTTACATGACATTCAATGGAAGAAAATGTGGAACACTTGTCATTTGGAAGCTCATCCAGCCAAAAGTAAAATGCATATCACAAAACTGAGCACATTGCCTGAAACCAGACAAAAATACCTACATTTTGATGTATAAATTGTGTATTAAAGTAGATCTTGTGGGCGTAAGAGCAAATTGTTCCCTCTCTATAAAGATAATTTTTTTTAAGCTCTCTGCTCTAATGATGACATCATCCACTCTAAACAGCTCCATAGAAACACTGTATAATCGATAAAAATTTCTCACTAAACTTAAACTGCTTTTTCACAAAAACTGTAAAAGATATCAAACTGAAAAGATATAGCCGGATAGCTGAATATTTTGTGAACATTTCAAAGTTTGTTTGGTGTCTGTAGGTGAAAGTATGAAGGAGCTGAAACTTTTTGTAGCGGGAGAACGTTTTAAGAATGTTTTAAGGATTTGAAGCATGCTCTCATTGACTTCAATGTTAAAAAAAGTGGCTAAAAGCTTAATATTTTAAAAAGTAGAAATAGTAGAAAAAAGAAGTCCCATCATTAGCTGAAAGAGCTGAACATTTTAAAAGTTGAATGGTCTTAATAGCTGAAAGTATGCAGAAGTTACGCAGAGCCAAAAAACGTACGAAATAATAAAATTAAAATTAAGAATAATAAAAAACGAATAACAATACTGGGAATGCTATAGAGCATTCCCACTAATTTATTGTTTGCTAAAAGACATCTGACAAAAGGCAACATAATGACAATATTTTCTCATATGCCAAATTGTTCAGATATATTTCTCTAGACTTCAAGTAGCTCCACAAATTATATCATTTAAAAACCATTACCAAAAAAGGGAAAGGGAAATTAGGTCAACTGTTGATCCCTGGGCTGTGGAAACTAAAATGATATCCATAAGCACCGAGTACAAAATCAGTGGTTTAGGTAAAATTGCAATGTTGCATATGAAATAGGAGCTAATTATTCTAAAGTAATTAATCAATCTGTTAAGAACTCTTCAACGATAAGACCGTCTCATTACAGAAGTCACAGCGAGGCTTTTTGGTGGATAAATAAAATAAATACCTTGGACTTATTGGTTAATTTCAGAAAACATTTTAGAAGTGCTTGCAACTGAAAGGGATAGTAAATAAAAAAACAAAAAGGACAAAATCAGACTGAAAGCTGAAGTGGATTGATTAGGAACAATTTTGTTCTGTTTTATACAATAAAAAGAGAGGAGCTATGCTCCCTGAGCCAATTTGCAGAGCAACCTCTTCTCGCTAATTGCTGCTAGACTAATGCAGAAGCACACTCCTAGGTAAGTAGAGAAATCCATTTACCAACCATGACATTTAAGCAAAGAACACAAATACTGTTTTTTTTTTTTTTTTTTCCATTACCCTCCATATTATTCCTAATACATTCCACCTGTGACCCTAGTTTTAAGAAGTGAAATGCTTTTCTATACAAATTCAGATTTTTTTTTTTTTTTTTTAATAACGGTGCACTTTGGAATAGTTCTGATTGCCTAAGAACATAAAAACAAATCTTGATTCAAAATATAACCAAATCCATTAGGTCACAACAATGCTTTAAAAAGGATGATTATTTGGCATAAAAAAGTATCAGAGGAAAGAAAGGAGGTAAATATTTGTACAGTCACAGTTGATGCCCTGGTTAGCATTCATTTAAAGCTGATCTCCAGGAAATCTAAATATTCTCCTTTTCAGTGTGGCTGCACCCACACTCCAAAGGTCAACTGCTTGTTTTTTTGTCTAGGGGACTTGGTAAAACAATTTTACTTACTCAATCCTCCGCTCTTGCAGGCTCCTCTTTGCAGCCCCCACAGCCTCTTCTAACCTATGCTCTGGTAGTCTAAGGTCCTCTAACATTATCATGGCCAATTCAGGGACCATAGCTTTCTGTGAGGATGCTGAGTAACAGTCCACCGTGGGAGCATCATCTGCTGTGGGAGCAGAGGATCGGGTAAGTAACTGCTTTTTTTCCCCCTAGATATAACTGAGCGATTAACTATTATATTGAGGGCACAGTCCACTGCAAGGGAGGGTTTTTAGGTTTCCCGGAGTTGGGCTTTACACTTTGATCCTGTTATCAGTAATTGTCAAGCTAAACACATGTGTTTTTTATAGGAATTCAGACTTTAAATAGCATTAAGCCTAAAATCTTTAATGAAGAATTCAACTTTTCGTCAATGACAGCAGGGATTTTTAAACACAAATCCAGGTAATGTCACCCTCTGAGCGCACACCCGCCATGTTCCATCAGGCTCCACACCCCCAGGATCGGCATGGTGCGGAGGGGAAGGAGATCAGCCAACGTCTGTACGTTTTGTCCCCCTGTGTAATGAAAAAAAAAAAAAGTAGTAAAAAAGTTACACCTACGCACTTAGGGCCAGATCCTCATAGCGAGTACGCCGGCGTATCTACTGATACGCTGGCGTACTTTCAAATTACCCGTGTCGTATCTTTAGTTTGAATCCTCAAACCAAGATACAACGGCATCTGGGTTTTGGTTCGACAGGCGTACGGCTTTGTACGCATTCGGATCGTAGATGCAATACTTCGGCGTCCGCTGGGTGGAGTTTGCGTAGTTTTCCGCATCGGGTATGCAAATTAGCTTTTTCCGACGATCCACAAACGTACGCGCGGCCGTCGCATTCTCTTACGTCGTCTCTAATCGGCTTTTTCTGGCGTATAGTTAAAGCTGCTATTTTGCGGCGTATAGATAGACTTGCCATGTTAAGTATAGCCGTCGTTCCCGCGTCGAAATTAGATTTTTTTTTATTTTTTGCGTAAGTCGTCCGTGAATAGGGATGGACGTAAGTCATGTCTAAGTTCAAAAAATGATGTCGTTGCGACGTCATTGTGCGCAAAGCACGGCGGGAAATTTTGAAACGGAGCATGCGCAGTTCAATTGGCGCGCTTTATTTAAATGAATCACGCCCCCTAATCGCCGATTTGAATTCTGCCGCCAGAAATACACTACGCCGACGTAACTTACGGCGCAAAATCTTCCTGGATTAGACTTAAAGCCAGGTAAGATACGGCGGCGTAGCGCATCTCTGATACGCTGCGCCGATTCATATCTATGTGGATCTGGCCCTTAAAAATCTACCCCCTCCCAAAAGAAAAAATTTGAGCACACCCCAACATACACACATGTATGAATGTAAATGCATGTGTTGGGGTCGCCTATGCACTAAAACTTTAAATTTCTGTACATGCCAGAGTGACAGCCATAATTATAGAGCATATTATTACAGTTAACTCAAAGTTGATAACCTGTAGGGGCTTTTAAACTGTTGCCTGTGGAAAATATAGGGTACTGCAGTTTGTAGTTTCGTGGGCGCATGCAATTTTAGGGCTTGACAGGTTGGGCATTCTATTTAATACAAATGTATTAGCAACTCAGATTTATATTATATTACTGCATTTGGGCTGGTGTCATTGTGGACAAGACAAGAGGGAGTCCTCCCAATAGGTCTTTACAGCAATAACAGCCTAACAGACCCCTGCCTGCCATACACGGAGCAAATTTATTTTCTGCAACCAAGGATCAGAGAAGACAGCGGTTATTGCTAGTGGCTATAGCAGCTACTAGCGATAATTGCAGGTAAATCCCGGCATGCTTGTTCCACTCAAGTTGACTGATCAACTTGGTACATTCAGCCTGCCCATAGATGGTTTGAATTAGGGTTGTCCCGATACTAGTATCGGTATCGATACTGAGCATTTGCGCGAGTACTTGTACTCGCGCAAATGCTCCCGATGCCTGACCCGATACTTTTTTTTTTTTTTTTGCCGTGAGCTGGAGAGGGGGTGGAGTGCGAGTGGAGAGGACGGGTGATCTGTCTATCAAAGTGCCCGGGCAAGGGGGAGTGTCTATACATGAGGCGCGGCGGGGAACACACAGCTATTCAAATGAAAGCTGTTGTGTTCCCCCAGCACAAATTAACTAGATGTCGGCAGCGGCGGCGGGGTGACTTGGCTTTCTATTAGGGGACACAAGGCTGCATTAGGAACAAAGCTGCATTATGCACAAGGCTGAATTTAGGAACATGGCTGCATCAGGGACATGGCTGCATCAGGGACATGGCTGCATCAGGGACATGGCTGCATCTAGGGACATGGCTGCATCAGGGACATGGCTGCATCAGGGACATGGCTGCATCTAGGGACATGGCTGCATTAGGGACATGGCTGCATCTAGGGACATGGCTGCATTAGGGACATGGCTGCATCTAGGGACATGGCTGCATCAGGGACATGGCTGCATTAGGGACATGGCTGCATCAGGGACATGGCTGAATTTAGGGACATGGCTGCATTAGGGACATGGCTGGATTTAGGGACATGACTGAATTTAGGGACATGACTGAATTAGGGACATGGCTGAATTTAGGGACATGGTTGAATTTAGGGACATGGCTGCATTTAGGAACAAGGATGCATTTAGGGACAAGGCTGCATTTGGGGACACAAGGCTGCATTTGGGGACACATGGCTGCATTTAAAAAAAGTATCGGTAATCGGTATCGGCGAGTACATGAAAAAAAGTATTGGTACTTGTACTCGGTCCTAAAAATGTGGTATCGGGACAACCCTAGTTTGAATCTTGGATTCCTGCTGAACCGTCCGAGATTTAAACTGTGTAGGGTCAGCCTTAGTCATTCTATCCAAAACAAAAACAAAAATATTATTATCAGAAAATTTCACTTTTACTTTATGATATATTATATTGCAGCTGAATACATCAGGCCCGCCCTCTTATCACTGAGTTGTAAGTATAACTGTTTTTGATGCACATACAGGACGTTACTAATGATTTGCATACAATTGAATTTAATGTATAGCTTGTTGTTGATTTTAATACAATGCACAAAGATGTCTGCCTTTTCAAAATATGATTTCCTGCAGGGAAGGTATAATTTAGCCATATTATGTTCTGTCACTTCTACTTTAGCAGACACTGAGGACCCGCTGAGCAATTACTCCATAACCTTATAATGAAATGCAGCTACCAGCAACTAATTATACTCTGAAGTTGATTAACGTTCATTCTTTAAAACTAAACCACTCTCACTCATCTGCATTGATTTCTAAAAACAATAAAAATGCAAACACATGTGAATAGAAGATGCTGAAATGCTGGAAAATATGTGAATACTAAAACATTAATATTGAATATATTTTATAAAACCTAGAGAAATTGCCAGTAATCACTAGTCAGGTTTCTTTTTTACGCTGGAAATATTAAACCTGAAACATGTCACTTTGGACTACTTCACTTAAATTTTTGTATCTCCAGGCTTTATACAGTATATAGTCATCTTTGGGATATGCAATACAAAATTACATCCTAATCATCTCAAGAGGGATAAATGGCTTCTATAAGCACACTAGGTAAGGATGAGCAAATGTGCTCATCGATTCACAGGCAGTTTCGCAAAAACCTGCTGAAAATTCAGTAAATCAAAACTATTGACAAAAAAGAGGCATATGAAGTCAAGTCTGCCATGGAGGACATGAGCCAATGTCAAAGTAAACAAAAAAAAAATCAATGTACAAGCAGGAAGAAGGCATTTTCACATAGCTTAGAGGGCTACATTGAAAATACACAAATAATTTAAACTACAGGTTTAGGAAAGGTGTTAAAGCTGTACATGTTGGCATTTAAAAGCTGTGTTCATCCACAACCTCAGAGACATCATACTCTGGCAGTGCACATTTGGTTGTGGAATTGTTTTTTTTTTTCTTTTAGAAAGTAGCCTACATACACTATGGGCCAGATCCACAAAGATCTGCCTATCTTTAGGCAGGCGTAGTGTATCTCAGATACACTACGCCGCCGTAACTTAGAGCGTAGTTTCCGTATCCAGAAAGATTTTGTGCCGTAAGTTACGGCGGCGTAGTGTAAATGTGTCGGCGTAAGGGCGCGCAATTCAAATGACTAAGATGTGGGCGCGTTTTATGTTAATTCATCTTGACCCCACGTAAATGACGTTTTTTTTAACGGCGCATGCGCCGTCCGTGGGGGTATCCCAGTGCGCATGCTCGAAATCACGTTGCAAATAGTCAATGCTTTCGACGTGAACGTAATTTACGCAAAGCCCTATTCGCAAACGTTTTACACAAACAACATAAACGATGGAAAATTCGACGCTGTCCCGACGTCCATACTTAACATTGCGTATGCCTCATAGACCCAGGGGTAACGTTATGCCGAAAAAAGCCTTATGTAAACGACGTAAAAAAATGCACCGGGCGGACGTACGTTTGAGGATCGGCGTATCTAGCTAATTTGCATACTCTACGCGGAAATCAACGGAAGCGCCACCTAGCGGCCAGCGTAAATATGCACCTAAGATCCGACGGCGTACTAAGACGTACGTCAGTCGAATCTAGCCCACATTCAGTCGTATCTTGTTTTGTGGATACAAAACAAAGATACGACGGGGCATCGTAGAACTTACGCGGCGTATCAATAGATACGCCGGCGTAAGTTCTTTGTGGATCTGGCACAAAATTACTAAGTATTGGGATGCTTGCCTTTACACGCACATGAACTTTATTGGCATCTCAGTCTTTGTCTGTAGAGTTCAATATTGAGTTGGCCCACCCTTTGCAGATATAAGAGCTTCAACTCTTCTGGGAAGGCTGTCCACAAGGTTTAGGATTGTGTCTATGGGAATGTTTGACCATTCTTCCAGACGCTCATTTGTGAGGTCAGGCACTGATTGTGGATGAGAAGGCCTGGCTTGCTGACTCCGCTCTAATTCATCCCAAAGGTGTTCTATCGGGTTGAGGTCAGGTCAGTCAAGTTTCTCTACCCCAAACTCACTCATCCATGTCTTTATGCACTGGTCCAAATCATTTGGTGGAGGGGGAGATCATGGTGTGGGGTTGTTTTTCAGGGGTTTGGCTTGGAAGGAAACTCTTAAGGCGTCAGCATACCAAGATATTTTGGACAATTTCATGCTTCCAACTTTGTGGGAACAGCTTGTGCATGGCCCCTTCCTTTTCCAACATGACTGCGCACCAGTGCACAAAGCAAGGACCATAAAGACATGAATGAGCGAGCTTGGGGTGAAGGAACTTGACTGGCCTGTACAGAGTCCTGACCTCAACCTGATAGAACACCTTTTGGATGAATTAGAGAGGAGACTGCGAGCCAGGCCTTCTCATCCACATCAGTGCCTGATCTCTCAAATGCACTTCTGGAAGAATGGTCAAACATTGCCATAGACACACTCCTAAACAATATTTTTGGTAATATAGTGTACCAAAGGTATTTGGTAGTATAGTACGAGGTTTTAAGGGATGTTCCAGTTTGAAAAAAAAATATGTGCTGACTAGACAGAGCTCTGTATTGTTTACATTCACAGAGCTATGTCCTGCCATCCTCTTTGCCAATCAGCAGGTGCTGCGGTAAATCACTGGCCGGCATACGCTAATCAGCTTGTGCTGTGACTAATCACAGTGCACCACCTACCAGGAAATGCTGGATCACATGCTAAGTACGCGATCAACCACAGAAAAGTCAATCTGCTGTTGTACACCTATGTGAGGCAGTCGGCAAGCGGTTAGGCACTCTTCTTCTGGATCCCAGCATGTCTAGTTATCACAAAATGTTCATATATATTGTTTTATGGAGGCTTGACTGCACTACAGTCATGCATACAGTATTTCAATATCCTACAGCTGTTACAGAATTTACATTTTTGATGTTGATTTCATTACCTTTAGTTATTTTTATTTAAGGCTAGGTCCACACCATCACAGCATCCATCTCACAGCAGGGATCCAGTGCATCCTGGTTCACCGTTTCAGGTCTGATTTCATTCCTAATTTTGGGCTGAATTCAGATCTGAAATGGACCAAAAGACACACAGTGTCCCGTGTCCGGACCTGCTGTGGAGATATGTGAACCAGCTCCATAGAAAGCTGGGCAAAATCTCCTGCTATTGCAAATTGGAAGCGGGGAACCCACATTAAATTCGCAATGGTTCTTTTACTGTTAAAAAAAAAAAAAATTGCAATGGTGCGAACCCAGCCTTAGATATTTTCTGTCACGATGGTTGTTCTGTAGTTCATGCTTTGCTTGAGAGCTAAAAAAAATGTATAAATAAACAAAACACTCCTGGAACTGCTGTTATTGGTAATAAACGTTTTTCCTATAAAAATTTATTGCTAAAAAAATAAAAGGATGGGACAACGCTTTTAGCCTAAATAGATCTTGAATTCAGAGGCACATAGCAGGAGTTTTATAGCTTTGCAGCTGAGAAACAGCGGCTAAAAACAATTTGTTAGTGAGAAGACAATGCGCTTTTAGACTGAATGTGCCTCAAATTAAGACACATGGCAAGAGTTTTCCTACAAAAAATACAATTATAGCTTTGCAGCTGAGATATAGCTATTAATAAAAAATCTTCTCAGTGAGAGGACATTTTTAGACTTAATATGCATCACATTCAGAGTTTCCTGCAAAACAATGAATAGTTTTTCATGACTACTAAGAAAAAATCCCAGCAAGAGGTCTAAGCACCTTTAGACTGAATAGGCCCCAAATTCAGAGACACATAGCAAGAGTTTCCCTGCAAAAACAGAAAAAGAGATGCTAAAAAAAAAATCACAGTAAGATTTTAATGGAATGGGCAGCCTTCTGACACTGCGCAATACGTTTTGTTCCAGAATTCCTTGAAAGTCTTGGCATTTCATTGTGCCCTACACATTTTCAAGGCCCCCAATGCCAGAAGTAACAGAGAACACTACAATATAACCAAACCTCCTCCATGTTTTACAGTAGGTACACTTCATTTAATTTTTTTCGTCTGTGGGATTGTTTACGTGCCAGTACTGCTACCGCTTTAGTAATTATTCTTGTGGTAGTAAAAAGGTTACACAACAGTAAGAAAACCTCCCCAAAGTAAAGGGAAACCCTCTTTTACTTTATAGGGCAGGTTCCCCCATTGGAAGATTTTCCTTGGTCCCTGTTCAAATGACAAATAGTAAATTGATTAGCTTATTAACGCTATCTGTCCCACTGACAATAGTCAACGGGGTAACTGTAAATCTCCCTAGCTGGAACATAAGAATAAGGCCTCATACACACAGACGTTTTAACAGCGGCTTTTTTTGCTGCTTAAGAATGCCACTCCATGTTATTCAATGGGCTCATACACACCATAACGTTTTTGAGCGGTAACAGGCATGGTCGTTTTTAAGCTGCAAAAAAACAAGGACCGGCGCGTTCTGAGGCTCCAGCGCTAGAGCTGTTTTGACGCTGACGCCAAAAAAAGCTCAAAAACGTGAGTTAGCGCTAGACCCACTGTCAGGAGAGTATAGTAGACCAGCACTGTGTGACTGCACAGAGGAGACCCACAATGTATGCAGTGAAGTTAAAAGGTGTTTATTAACAAATAAGTGAAGACAACCAGTGCGCAACAAAATAGCATATACAATCAGGGGAAATACCGTATTCGTAAACAAAGCCAGGCCGAGGTCATACACAGGGGAAGTCAGCAGATGGGTGAGGATGGGAACACAGTGGAGCAGGGAGCGGATGGATGGACAGGCTGCAGGGCAGGAATCCAAGAGGGAACAGGAACCAAGGGAAACAGGCAAAGGGAAGAACAGGTCCAGGATGGGCTCAGGATGGGGAACAGAAACAGAGTCCAGATAGCAGGGTCAGATAACAGGCTCAGGTTCGGGAGGTAGAACGATACCAGGGCGAGGAGTGATTACGCACGCCGGGTATTTATAGAGGCGTGCTGATTGCATTCAGGTCACACCTGAACGCAGGAAGGGCTGTATGCTCCATACTGTCAAGAACCCCCCGCTGGTGGACGCCAGCACTGCAGCCCAAGGATCACATAATACCACCAGGGGAGAGCTCACCTGGCAGTCCAAGACTGCCGGGAGACACCTGGTGGTGGGCCACAGTACTACACGCCAAATACCAGGCAGTATCACCAGCGGGGGGAACCTTTCCTGACACCCACGTTTTTTAGCGTCATCGTTTTTAAAAGGGGTTGTAAAGGTAAAAAAAAAATCCCTAAATAACTTCCTTTTACCTTAGTGCAGTCCTCCTTCACTTACCTCATCCTTCCATTTTGCTTTTAAATGTCCTTATTTCTTCTGAAAAATCCTCACTTCCTGTTCTTCTGTCTGTAACTACACACATTAATGCAAGGCTTTCTCCCTGGTGTGGAGAAAGCCTCTTGAGGGGGCGAGCAGGGGGGTCAGGATGCCCACTAAAACACTGCTCCTTTCTCTATCTGCTAAGTAGAGAGCGTCCTGACCCTCCTGCTCGCCCCCTCAAGAGGCTTTCTCCACACAAAGGAGAAAGCCTTTCATTACTGTGTGGAGTTACAGACAGAAGAACAGGAAGTGAGGATTTCTCAGAAGAAATAAGGACATTTAAAAGCAAAATGGAAGGATGAGGTAAGTGAAGGACTGCACTAAGGTAGAGGAAGCATTTTTTTTACCTTTACAACCCCTTTAAGCTGTAAAATATTTATTATGTGATTGGTCACTGTATGTAAGGAAAAACAGGAAATTCCTGTGTGAAATTATCCAAAAGTCCCTTGCACACCAGGGGGATTGTATGAAAGAGAAAGTGGAGGAAGAAGACATGGCCAGCTCAGTGTCACAGCCAGCTCTAATTGCAGCTGTGGAGGCCCATTCCGAGCTATAAGTCTATGTTCATGGAATGCATGATCTTCTTGTTCTGTAATGTCATAAATGTAGAATGCATAATTAACCTCTTCCACTTTTCTATTCTTGTCCACTATTCTTAGGCAAAGTCCTTCAGCGGCGGAGGAAATCCCTCCGTGATCGTGTGAGGAGGGACCTCACCGAAGAGGAAAAGGCAGCCCCGAAAAGGAAGCTGCACGTGTACCACCAGAACCTGGCCTTTGTAAGGCAAGCTATGATTAACAGCACCAGAGAGTAAGTTATTGTGTTCTTTTTATATAATTAACCCTGTGCATTTCTTTGCAGGTAATATGCATTTTCTATGTAAAATGTCAACTATTTATATTCTTTGTGGGACAATATCCAATATTGGCAAGAGAAGAGAGGAGGCAGGGGAAGCTCCAGCAGTGGACAGACCCACCCCCAGTGCCACGCACAGCTCAGCCCACACATCTCCCCGTGACAGCAGTGTTGAAAGCCAGGCTGAGGAGACAACACATGAGGTAACTGTCCTTCCATTATGTCAGCCTGTCGATCGACCTACATTCCTGCCAATTATTATATTTTTTCTTTTGCAGGAATCCAGCGTCAGCCTACACGGGTAGGTGCATGGTCGCGGAGGTGTCCATGGCCCTGGGCGTAACCTGTGGCAAAGGGTGGGGGATTTTGTTTCTGAGACTGAGAAAAGGGCGCTTGCACTGCTGCAGGAAGTGCGGCAGGAAAGGTGCAGCTTTGATGCTTTCCTTGATCCTAGCAACAAGCGCACCTGCTTCGGCCGCCATATGTACAACATTATGGAGGACTTGGGTGGAGACCCGGAGATACAGTGTATGGATCAATTGACCACCATCTGTGTTCAATTCAGACAGGCAAAATACAGTGGTGTTCCACCTCCACCTTCAGTCGATCCATATACTGTATCTTAGGATCCCCCAATGGCCCCCGGTACCTCAGCAGTGCAAGCACACCCCTCTCAGTATCAGCCCCCTCCTCTCAGCCAGCTGCCACCCATCATGCCCCAGACCCCATTATACCCCCCACCCTCCTACGAAGATTATACACCGTCATCTTGTCATTACAGGCCCATTCCCCAGTCCTTCCCCCGCCCCCCAATCCCCAAGGTGACCAGGAATCCCAAACCTATCACCAGTTGTAATTATTTTCACCATCAATAAAAAATGCATTTGATAATTTCTGTTTGTTTTAATTTTTTTATAGTATGCACACCAGCAGTCATTTACACTCTACTTGAGACCAACAGGTGCTGAGCCCGAATAGGGCCAGCAGAATGCGTTTGTCCCAAGCAGATTGAAAACAGCACCTTTCTCTCTACTTGAGACAAACGCATTCTGAGCTCGAATAGGGCGAGTATGCGTTTGCCTCACGCAGAATGTAATGGACTCGAGAAACAAAAGAAGAAACATGAACACAAAAAGTAGTATCATGCATATTACAGGTTTTATTAAATGAGAAAAGAACAAAATCCAAGCGGATTTAATCAATGTCAACATCTTTTTTAAATATGGTCATCTTGCCATGACACCTCCCCATCAGGCGGCCCTAAGGCATATAGGCTCCCTCGTACCACACTTAATACACCTAGATCTAAAGAGGGGCTGGGGGTCCCTGATCATTGGAGCTGCACAATTATCAGCAGTTTACTCACAATGTGAGTTAGCACCTACGCTATCTCACTCTTTTGCACTTTAGGCACGCTTGCATATTCTGCCTACGCTGCTATCAGAATTTTCTCCCTTAGATCACCTCTTCCATAATCCTAAATCCTAAGTCCCTCCAAATCAGGATATCAATGCTTTAAAATGGTGGACTGATAAAGGGATTGTATCATATATGCCACTTTTTCACATAGAGGCCCGTTTACACTTTCTCATTGTACTACCAATTTAAAGTTTCCCTCTGTTGAGCGTTTTCGTTTTTCACAAATGGCTCATTTTGTTTAGGACTGGGTCTCATACCAACACTCTTTGGCAGCCTCTGTGAAGCAGTTTACTCAGGATCAGGGCTCCAGGGCCTCGACTTGGTAACACCCTTACATGCTGGCCTGGGGGAGGGACCTTGAATGTGAACCAGATTGGTAAGCCAGACTCCAGGTTTCCTACAAGGGGATTTTAAATGTGTCTCTGATAGAAGTGAGTATTAAAGGTGGTTACTTGATCTCTGCTCGTCTGGCCATAAAGTACCCAATTGCATCGGCAGAGTGTTTCAAAGGGATACTCTCTGCATGGCACGAGCCTCCATAACTGGTGGTAATGCCCCATGATCTGGAGTTATTGGAACAAGGTTTTCTGCAAACTTCGCAAATTGACAGGTAACATATTGCCCTGCTCAATGACTCCCTGCCAGGATCATCACGCCCTATGCAATGTTAGATTTACTTTGTACTTTTGACAGCCAAAATCACTATTGGGGGGGACCCTGGAAATCATCTTTTCCATCTGACAATTTTTTGATTTTTTTTAAGTTTTACCAAGAGTAGGGAAGGATCCAAACTCCTATGAGGCTTTTACTGATATCCAGATCTCAGTTATAAAGGACACTTGCTGTCCTGCTGATAACAGTATTACCAGACAAGAATTGAAGAAAAATCTACAACAGAGACAGACACAGAAATAAAATCTGAAAGGAGTTCTTGGCTTGCCTTACCATAAACAGAATGAGATACGGGCGCTTCACTCATGTGAAAACATGTAACCAAATACACATCGAACTTGCACTTATAAAAAAGAGAAGAGGGAGCACCATAAGTGCATCACTATTATTTGGTGTTGGGTCTCTTCATTTTGACTTTATTGCCGTTTAGCTGGATACTCAATTATTTAATGCAGGGCTCGACAAATCCCGGTCGCCAGGGCGACTAGAAATAGCCTCCTGGCGACTTAGAAGGTGGGCAAAAAAAAAATGTCTTTTTTTTTGTGAAGACCCCAGCTCTTCCTTGTGTGAGCTGGCGCCATCAGGTGGGGGCCGTTGGTATTACAAGTTAAGCATTACAAGTTAAACAGCAATTTTTAATGTAATTTTTCACTATTTTCATTGCCATCTTCTTCCCTCTAATTAGAACCCCCAAACATTATATATATTTTTTATCCTAACACCCTAGAGAATTAAAATGGCGATCGTTGCAATACTTTATGTCACGCCGTATTTGCGTAGCAGTCTTACAAGCGTACTTTTTTGGGAAAAAATTTACTGTTGTCTTATTTTTTAATTAAAAAAAGTTAAGTTATCCCCATATTTTTTTAATATTTTGAAAGATAATGTTACGCCAAGTAAATTCATACCCAACATGTCACGCTTCAAAATTGCGTCCGCTCGTGGAATGCCGACAAATGTTTACCCTTTAAAATCTTCATAGGCGACGTTTAAAAAAATCTACAGGTTGCATGTTTTGAGTAACAGAGGAGATCTAGGGCTAGAATTATTGCTCTCGCTCTACCAATCGCGGCGATACCATTTACATATGCGGGCGCTGCTCACGTATGTGTTCGCTTCTGCGCCCAAGCTCGTCGGGACGGGGTGCGTTTTCTGGCTCCTAACTTTTTTTGCTGGCTCCTAGATTCCAAGCAAATTTGTCAAACCCTGATTTAATGGACTAATTATTTGAAGTTTGATGTGTATTTGGTTACAAATTTGCACATAAGTCAAGCACCGCTACCTTACTTATTTTGATTGTCATATCAGTGACACATACACTTAAAGAGCAGCTACACTTTTGGGCCGTACACACGACCGAACATGTCTGCTGAAACTGGTCCGCGGACCAGTTTCAGCAGACATGTTTGGTCGTGTGTAGGCCCGAGCGGACAGGATTCCAGCATACATTTGCCCGCCGGGCCTTTTTCCAGCGGGAAAATATTTCTGGACTTGTTTTAAAACAGCCCGCTGGAATCCTGTCCGCTCGGACATGTTCGGTCGTCTGTACAAACCTACCGTACATGTCCGAGCGCCCGACGCATGCGTGGAAGCATTGAACTGGCAGGGCCGCCCACGTCGCCGCGTCATCGTCATTGCGGCGACGGCGCGGCCACGCCCCGCGTATTGTTTACACGCGGATTTCTGTATGATGGTGAGTACAGCCACCATACAGAAATCCCCGGGCAGACATGTATGGTGAAAACGGTCCAGCGGACGGGTTTCATCGTACATGTTTGGTCGTCTGTACACGGCCTTTTCCTTACAGGGATTTAGTTTGTATATGTATTGGAGGTATCATCATATTCTAACCAGAGGCAGCAACTCTATTTACAAGATCAGCACAAAATACTATGTTCATCTTAAAATCTTTTCGATTTTTTTAATTATCTTAATTTTGGTTTAAACGGGCGCTCTGTGCACCTCTATGGAGCCACGGATGTCAGAGGATGGAGCCCGCTGACATCCGACCCTCTCCGCCAAAGTGTGATGGAGGAAAACACTACCTTTCCATTCAACTGGCTGATCAGATAACAACGGACTCTACGTTCCGTCGTCATCCGATCCCCCATAGGGGAGAGCGGCGTCCTGACGGGTCGGTCTCTGCACAGTGTGCAGAGACAGACCTGTCATCTGCCTGCTCAGCGGGGATCGACGGATCGATCCCCACAGAGCAAAGCGGAGCCCACACACAGACAGCCCCGTGTGAAAGGGCCCTTAGTTGAACTAGATGGGCTTGTGACTTGTTTTTTCAACCAAACTATGCAACTATGTAAAATGTATGCTAAAGGCAGCTGCCACTAATCAACGTTAGGACAACTACTAATGATTTTCAAAAACCAGTGCAACATTATCACAATTTTTCATGCAGTTTACCTTTACTTGAGTATTCCCTTTAAAAAATATATATATTTTTTTTTAAGGCTTCATGCACACTGATGCTCATAAACGATTGTTTTTTGTGAGTTTGGGTGCTTTTTTTTTATTTTTTTTAACAGCCCATAAACTCCCCTCTATGTTATCCTATGTGTCCAAAAACGCTAGTAAACGCTATTACAAAAACGTTAAACGTTGAAAGACTCACTGCAAAGCTACTGGCGTATAACGTTATTTTAACGTCCAGTGTGCAATGAGCCTTAAGCTCAGATTCAGGTCCATTAAGAGTAAAAAGATAACGAAAACTATATGATTTAGTAAGCGGAGAGCCATGTACAGAAAATGACTGCCAAAATCAAATACAGAGGGTATGCATCTTAAATTTATGCTGTATAGGATATACATTTATTTTTAGATTTAAAAAAACAGTACAATATATTTATACTACTATCCATCAGAATAAAAAAACAACCAGTGTAGAAAAAACTATGAATTATAGGTAATAAACATTAGTCCATTATTATACTGTGAACTTTGCACACATTACTTAGGTCTGGAAGCTACATATTATCATGAGCCAAGGTTAACAACATCTGGCACCGATAAAAAAAAAAAATTATGAAAATCCTTTTTGTTTTTCCACTATGTTTCATGCAAAATGTATTCAGAAATATTAATAGGTAATACTGTTTTTTGTATACTGCATAGTGTATTTTAGTATTAAAGCACTGTGCTCAACTAATGAGGACTAACAGATGTATACATGAAAGCTTAAGTGTAGTGTGCGAATGTAAAATTTCAACTACTCTACTTTTTAAAGGAAACTGTACTTCATAAAATATGAAAGCTATGGTGTTAAACAGGTTTTCAAAGCAAACAAGCTAAAAACAAAAATGTAAGAAACTCCTACATTCAGACCAGTGTTATTTCAAGCTTTCCCATGTGAGAAAGCTGGTTTCAAACAAAATGGCTTTTAAATATTGTAAGTGCTTCAGCAATTTAATGCAGATGCCAGAACTTGATCACATTTATACCAGGTAATGTTATTGATAAGTTTTAGGAAAATAGCGTTCCTTAACAAACCTAGTACAATTGAACCTCAAATTTGACAGCCTGGGCATATGCCCAATGAAAGGAAAAGAACATGATCAACAGAGCAAAATCGTTGGCACAAGCATGTTCTTTACAAATAATTGAGTATAGAACTGGTTGACAAAAGCACACAATGCAACAAATGTGATACCCATTTCTAATAAGGCCATGTATGAGTTAATGTCTTCTGAATGTTGCAAGCACCAATTATACACATTAGGGTTGCACAGATACCGTTTTTTTTTTAAATCGGCGAGTACGAGTACCGATACTTTCAATCAAGTACCCCCCTGATACAGAGTACCGATACTTTTTGGTGCAATTTGCATCCATACAAAATGAATGAGCGCAAATCACACTGCAAAAAACGTGATTTGAACAGAATTGTGGTGCGATTCCTGTCCTAATAGCATGCGATTTCACCCACCGCCCGTGTGTGTGTGTGTGTGTGAAACCATTATAGAGCGGGAAGCGCCATCTAGTGCAGCAATGGTCAGTTTATTAAAAATGCTATTACAAAAGTACATATGCTATCAAATCCAAATCTACATAGTATTCCCATCGATGATAGAAAACCACAGCCGCTGGAGAAGTTCCACGCTATACCCATAGGGGTCATTGAGCTTCTCCTCCAGCCCTGTAAGCACTTCCAGTGGCACTGGACACTATGCAGATTTGAATTTGGACTAGATATGTACTTTATTCTGAGTTGTTATAACATCTATATTTAAACTGCCCATTGCTCCACTAGATGGCGCTTCCCTTTCTATACTGGGTCCACACACACATGAGCGGTGGGGAAAATTGCATGCGTTTCGTACAGGAATCGCACTGCATTCCTGTTCAAACTGCATGCGTTTTTTGTATGGACGCAAATTGCGCCACAAAGTATCGGTTTCGGTATCAAGAACATTTTCACAAGTACGAGGACTCATGAAAATACTCGGTATCAGCATCCTTAATACAAATGGTTTCTCCAACCTGTGAAAACTATTTTTGCTTACTGATCATTTGCTTTTGTTATGAATGGTACATTCAGCATACCTAAACAGCGTTGTAATTTAGGCCAAATTGTGGAGAAAGCTCCAGCTCTAAGCCATACAATTCAAGCTAGCCAAAATGTCATTTAAAGGAGATCTTGTAAAAAATTTAAGATTTAAAAAAAGATCCAAAAAAGGTCCTGCACTGCATATTTGTCGGGAGTCTACAGGATATTATACATTCAGACTGTGAAATGTGCGTCTAGCTTTAGATACTAGCAGATTATTATAAACAAAAGGGGTGTTACAAATAAAAGGAAAACACATTATATGTTTACCCGCCTCCTTAATAACAATATAGTTTCTTCAGTGACATCCTCTAAAGCCACAACTGTTGGGGGTTTGCATGAAACAGTCATTATCCCACAGAAGTCAGTAAGTTCTGTTTGACATTTCAGAATTCCAGCCTTGAGTCTGCTCTGCTGTGTAGGATCCTTTTTAAGCTTTTTCATCTCAGGCACTGAAAACCCTATAAGTTTTGTAAGGACATCATTACTGATTTCAACATCCAAGTAACCAGTTCCATCAGATATTTTGGCCTTTATACTCCAAAAGCCACTGCTGCTTGCAAGATTTCCAATAAGAGTCACAATAAAGGCCTTTAGCTTTATCTGATTGCATGTACCACTTTTGTCATTAAAGAGAACAGACAAATAGGTAAATGGAGGAGTATCCAGCTTAACAGATACAGTCTGACTGGTGGATGGCACATTTGGAGCGACAGCTGTAGGAGTACACCTTTGTGAAGAGGCATTCGGATTTCTATTGATAGTCTCTGTGTAATCCATAGACATCTCCTCTATTTCTCTCTGAATTTCTTCCTCCAAAAACAAATCATCGTCTAAATCATTCACTTCCTCAAAATCATCTCGAACGATAACATGAGCAGGTTCATTAGAAGTTGGAATATAGGACTGTCTTGTGCTTGGTATATGTAATTCCTGGTCCTGCAAGGAAACACTTGAGATGTAACTTCTACTATGATACCCACTTTCAGGAATTGTGTTGTTGTTGAGTGTTAATTCATCGTTATCAAGGCTTGCTAACAAATCTTCATCTGATAACCCTAGTGCTTGCTCTATTGCATCCTGTTGCCTTACTGCACTCTGAGCTTGCCCAGATGTCCTCTGTGGCACAGCGTTCTCCTCTATTCCAATCAGTCTTGAAAGAACTTTTACTTGTGAATTCTCCTCTGAAAGGGCTTCTACTTCTCCTCCAAGCACTTTCACATTTTCTGGTTTAAGCAACAGGACACCCAGACGACAACAAATAGTACCCTGTAGCAATATCTTGGTGCCTGGTGGAAGCCCAACATGAAGAGCTGGTACAGACTGGTATTCCATCCCTTGAACATTTTGTGTTCCATCAGTCAGCTGCAGCATGAGCATTCGGGTTGGTTTTGCTTCCCATGGCTGCTGTGTTACTTGGGTTTTAGCAGTAACCTGCTCATTTCCATGTCCTTGTCCTCTTAAATTTTGAAGCTGTGAATATGCAGGTAGGCTGACATCAACCAAGGAATCTATTTGTACGGCATAAAACCCACTCAGTTCAAACTTTAGGGAATCCAAGATAACAGTGGGTAACACAGGGAAATCCAAATCTCTTAAGTCTGCAAGAAGCCATTGCTCAAAAACTTGTTTATTAATCTCAGCCTGAGAGAATGAAGAACCACCATTTTCCTCCAGAATCCAGTTAATGCAAGCTTCTAACCAGGGATCTGGCACTTTAACATGCCAAGTAGATGACAGCCATGTTTTGACTCTTGAAGCATATGTACTCATTTTTGTTGAAAACCTAGAAAAAGGAAAATGAGATATAACATTAAAATGATAAAAACAGTTCAACATATCAGTAATCGTAATGATGAATATTTAGCAAATTAGTAAAACTACTAGATCTTCTTTATTTGTCCCTAATATATTAACCACTTCAGCCACAGACCATTTGGCTGGCCAAAGACCAGAGCACATTTTGCAATTCGGCACTGTGTCGTGCAGCATGGCTCCCAAACAAAATTGACATCCTTTTTCCCCCCACAAATAGAGCTTTCTTTTGGTGGTATTTGATCACCTCTGCAATTTAAATTTTTTGCACTATAAACAAAAATAGAGCCACAATTTTGAAAAAAAAAAAAGCAATATGTTTTACTTTTTGCTATAATAAATATCCCCAAAAAAAAATCTATAAAAAAAATTGTTTCTTCAATATAGGCCGATACGTATGCTACATATTTTTGTTAAAAAAAATAAAAAAAAAATCGCAATAAGCGTTTATTGACTGGTTTGCGCAAAAGTAATAGTGTCTACAAAATAGGGGATCGTTTGGCACCATTTTGGGACCATTCACATTTATACAGCCATTAGTGCTATAAAAAATGCACTGGTTACTGTGTAAATGTGACTGGCAGTGAAGGGGTTAACCACTAGGGGGCTAGGAAGGGGTTAAGTGTGTCCTAGGGAGTGATTCTGTTAGGTGGTGTGGCTACAAGTGACAGGTCACTGATCACTGCTCCCGATGAGTGGGAGCAGACATCAGTGACATGTCACTAGGCAGAACGGGGAGATGCTGTGTTTACACTGGCATCTCCTCGTTCTTCAGCTCGCTAACAAGATCGCGGGACACTGGCGGACATAGAGTCTGTGTGTCCCACGGTCACGGAGCTTATGGCAGGCACTCGCGCATGGCGGCAAATTCAATTGGCGGCAAATTCAAACTGACGTAAATATATGCATTTATCTTAATGCATATCCTTTTTACATTTTTGTGTCCTCCAATGGACGAGAATTATTATTTATTTATTTTTTATTTTATTTATTTTTATGTATCAGCCAAATGAATGGAAATCATAGCAAGCATCAACCGCTTAGGGACCGCCACACATACATATAATGCGGCAGGGCAGCCCTTAAGCGCAAAATCACGTACCTGTACATGATTTTCTTCGGCTCTGGGGTGCTTATGCGTGCCGCCGGAGCCCCGCTCAAGCTGTGATTGGACACAGCAGGAACCCATCAGCGGGTCCAGCGGACCGAATGTCCGCTGGAAACCCGGTGATTGTTGCAAGAGAGGCAGAACAGCGGTCTGCCTATATAAACAATCGCTGTTCTGCTAGTAAGAAAGACAGGGATCTTGCGTTTCTGCTGAGCAGGAACACGGATCTCTGTCTTTCTTCAATTAAACCATACCTCACACAGTAAGAAAGCACTCCCAAGGAACACAGTTAACCCTTTGATCGCCCCTGATGTTAACCCCTTCCCTGCCAGTGTCATTAGTGCATTTTTTTGTAGAACTGATCACTGTAATGTTACTGATCCCCAAAAAGTGTCACTTAGTGTCAGATTTGTCCGCCGCAATGACACAATCCTGCTAAAAATTGTTAATCGCCACCATTACTAGTAAAAAGTCCATAAATCTATCCCATAGTTTGTAGACGCTATAATGTTTGCGCAAACAAATATACGCTTATTGGGATTTTTTACCAAAAACATGTAGCAGAATTCATATTGGCCTAAGTTTATAAAGAAATTCTATTTTTTACATTTTTTTTATTGGATGTGTTTTATAGCAGAAAGTATATATTAAATCGGCCTTTTTTGATTATAGCGCAAAAAATAAAAACCGCAGAGGTGATCAAATAACACCAAAGGAAAGCTCTATTTGTGGGGAAAAAAGGACATCAATTTTATTTGAGTACAACCCCAAAATTGTCAGTTAAAGCAATGCAGTGAAGTATTGCAAAAAATGGCCTGGTCATGAAGGGGGGTAAAGCTGAAGTGGTTAAGGACACAAGGCTTTTTGTCAAGCTTATTACTTCAGCATTCAAAATAGGTGCTTACATATGCTTATTTTATATGATTATATTCATGCTATTTTCACCTTAAATATATATGCAATATATTTTGTTTTTCAGTTTTCTAAAACCAAAATGCATACCTTTCAGTATTTCAAATATGAACCTCAAGGGTAAAATTGAATGCTCCCATCTAACCTGTCCTACAACTTTGCTCAAAGTTAACACCTTTTAAACTGCTTTGCACTTATCAATTGCTAATACACAAGAACAATGTCCTTTTACCATTGAAGGCAATTCACAATAGAAGAGTTTATTTACAAAGACAAATTCATTTAAATGGGCAATATCAAAAGTTCCCCAAAGTATTTTGAGAATAGTTTTGGACTTTACTGGCATGAAAGGGAAAACACTCTGATTCATAAAAACACGCACATTTTTTATTACAATAATACAATAAAATTCAGGAAAATGTAATTATTCAGGAGTGGGAAAGATAGCAGTGGTAACTGAACAAGTAGAAAAAAAAAGATAATTACAATTTACAACCAACATGATTATATCATTGAACTACAATAAACGTATTTAGTTCACAGCTTAAGTGCCTGTGCATGGTAAATAGGATACCAAGGAGGGCCAAGGGAGGTGACAGTCCAAAGAATTACTATATAAATAATAACATTGTACTCCAATAAGGCAATGAGTACAACCAGTAAAGATGGGTAATCAAGCCCACAGACAGACCACCATACCAACAACAAGGGGCCCTCAAACTCTACTCTACAAGGTGCATAAATCTATTAAATCTACTAAAAAGATAAATAAATACACGATGTGTAGGGAGGACTAGTTAAAGCGGTGGTTCCCCCTAAAACTAATTTCTAACAATAGATTCGTAAGACCCGTTACACTGCGGGTAGGCTGGCTTTTTTTTTTTTTTTCGTACATACCGAGATCTCCCCGTCTCCTCCCTTGGCGGTGGGCGTGCCTAGTTGATTGACGTTCCTCGGACGGGCGCGTACGTGACGTCACGACTTTCCGAAAGAAGTCGGCTCTATACGGCGCATGCGCAGCGACGTTCGGCTTCTTTCGGAAAGTCGTGACGTCACGTACGCGCCCGTCCGAAGAACGTCAATCAACTAGGCACGCCCACCGACAAGGGACGAGACGGGGAGATCTCGGTATGTACTAAAAAAAAAAAAAAAAAAAAAAAAAAAAAAAAAAGCCAGCCTACCCGCAGTGTAACGGGTCTTACGAATCTATTGTTAGCAATGTGTTTTAGGGGGAACCACCCCTTTAAAGCGTTTGTTAACCCCCAAAAAAATTTATAAAAATAAATAAATGGATCCTGTCCCCTTAAAGCATGTTATACAGAGCAGTGCTTATGCCATGTAATTTGGCCCCCTGTATCACCTGAAATACCTGGCTTATCCTGCCAGTTTCTACCCTCGTCTCTGTACACTGACCACCACATATCAGGGCTGCTAAGCCCCGACACCGTGGTCAGTGTACGTGCCTCCGTCATACGTTGCTTTTTGCATCTCTCCCTGTGTCTTCCAGCCCCCTCCCCTACCTGCCTGTCAGCTCTCACTAGCGCTGCTCTGCTCCTCTCCCTGCTGCTTTAAAACAACCACATCTTTATATCATCCCCTCTGTCACATAAAAAGCTGTGTCTTAGTGCCTGTGCTTTATAAAAAAAAAAAGCCAAATTCTACAGGTTTTAAACAGCGTCTTCCAGCGTCACATGACTTCCAGTGTTACATGACTCCAGGCTCTGTGCTCCTCTCCTACCTGGCTGATGTCAGCAGGGGAATCTCTGCCCCGCACATGGAGAGAGCTGAGAGCCTGGAGTCATGTGATCACTGGAAGACACTGTTAAAAACAGGTAGAAATCTGCCTTTTTTTTTTTTTTAAATAAAGCACACTAGGATACAGCTTGTTATGTGACAGTAGGTGATGGTATAATGATCAGTTAGTGACTTAAACACTTTAACCAGGCACTAATATAGCATGTTCCCCCATGGGTAAAACAATGTTGCCAACCTTATGGAGCTGCAAACGGAGTGATTTAGCTAGATTCAGGTAGAGTTACGTTGGCGTATCAGTAGATACGCCGACCTAACTCTGAATCTGCGCCGACCTAAGTTTAAGTGTATTCTCAAACAGAGATACACTTAAAGCTATCTAAGATACGACGGCTTGCGCCGTCCTATTTTAGGGTGCAATATTTTGGCTGGCCGCTAGGTGTTGCTTCCAGGGCTGTGGAGTCGGAGTCGGAGTCGAGGAGTCGGGGGAAATTTTGGGTACCTGGAGTCGGAGTCGGCAAACAATGCACCGACTCCGACTCCTACTAAATTTAGATTGGAATTTAAAAAAAAAAGCAAGTTTAAATGTCCCAATTCACAAAAAGTTATAATTAATGACTTCTCTACTGTAAGAATAAAGACCAATGCATGCAGTGCCTCACGTAACCGCAAAACGAACACGTTAAGTGACCGTGAAGAAGCATGCTTTTCATGTGCTTCACTATATGGCACGCAACGCACAATTAGGAGCTGCAATACTTATACTTTCCATAGTGTTGTGTTCTGCTTTTACAGGGAACGCAGCGTCCATGTGTAACCTAGCCTCTCACTGATAAGGGATTAAATAAATATGTTTTTTGCAGGACTAGAGAGTGAGACACTTGTATAAGTGAAGGGAATGGAGGGCCAATAGTTCAAGACTGAAGCTGTAAACCATTGGAAAAACTGCTGTCATTTAGCTAAGGCTATAAAAACTTGTAAACTCTGATTGTTAGCTTAAACTTTAAACATGACTATGGGATTCTCCTAGGAAAATCATGTTTTAGAATAAATGCCCCTTCCTGGATCCTCCCACTGCCCTATCTTCAGCAGCAGATAATAAAACTTTGTTTTCATTGTGTTTGTCTTTTGCTTAAACTGTGCAATACAGTAGACTGTTGGCTTCCCAGCCAGTAGTCCTGTGGTAGGTTGCGTTTCTTTTTCTCAAGGAATGTATAAAATACATTTGCATATTAATACAGAGGAGTCGGAGTCGGGGAGTCGGAGTCGGAAGTACATAAAACTGAGGAGTCGGAGTCGGAACATTTATCTACCGACTCCACAGCCCTGGTTGCTTCCATTGCGGTCGGCGTCGAATATGTAAATCACTAGATACGCCTATTCACGAACGTACGGCCGGCCGACGCAGTACAGATACGCCGTTTACGTAACGCTTTATCAGGCCTAAAGTTATTCCAACAAATAGTTGGAATAGTAATGTTAAAGTATGGCCGCCGTTCCCGCTTCGAAATTCGAAAATTTTACGTCGTTTGCGTAAGTCGTCCGTGAATAGGGATTTACGTAGTTTACGTCCACGTCTAAATCAATAGGCCCGTGCGGCGGACTTAGCCGCAATGCACACTGGGAAATGTAGGCGCACGGCGCATGCGCAGTTCCAAAAAAACGTCAATCATGTCAGGTCAAGCCGCGCCCGCCGCATTTACGCTACGCCGCCGTAATTTAGCAGGCAAGTACTATGTGAATTATGTACTTGCCCAGCTAACTTACGGCGGCGTAGTGTAAACACGCTAAGCTACGCCGCCGCAAAGTTAGGACACCCTACGTGAATCTAGCCAATAATGTATAACTGAAATAATATTGCATTGGACAGGGCTTGACAAATTTGCTTTGAATCTAGGCACCAGCTAAAAAAATTAGGAGCCAGTTTTCTTTTTAACCTACAAATCTTACGAGTTGAACATGTAACATGTTCCCAAAGATGAACTTATCGTTTAATTTTTATGTTGCATATTACGCAAAGGTCTAGGTCATAGGTGACGCTTTACTAGGTCATCAGCATTCCGGTAGCAGCCCAGGTGCCAGGATGCAACTTCTTGTCGCCATGGCAACCTGGCACCTGGACTTTGTCAATCCCTGACATAGAAAATATCTATATCCACATAGGACTAGATAAAAAAACACAAACAGGAAAACCACTAATTTAGAATATGATATTAATTTCATATTAGAATATTACAGGGTTCAACATTTTTAAGTTGTAAGCTACTAGCCAGGCCTCAAGGGTTACTCGCCACCATTTTCCCCACCCAACGCCAACCCTGCCCCACACCCCTAAACACGCCCACATAAATTATCTCATGAAATTACATTTAAATGTTTTATGCAGAATTAAGTAATAAAAATACATTTTAACAACAACTTTATCAGTGCCAATCAATACAGCCTCACCTGTGCCCAACCATGCAGCCTACCTGTGTCCATCAATGCCGGATCATCAGAGTGCCCAGGAACATCACTGTAACAGCTTTTATTTCAATTGCAGAGTGTCCCCGTTGCTCGCTGTTACATACCGTCCAATGGACTTTGATATACGTCACAAATACCCAGTATGAGATGGGTGCAATGTCTATCAAATTACCCGGGCCAGGAGGCAGGCTGCATGCAACAGCGAGTGTGGGGAACACACGGCAGTTGAAATGAAAGCTGTAAAGCTGCTTTCACACCGAGGCGCTTTGCAGGCGCTATTGCGCTAAAAATAGTGCCTGCAATGCGCCCGGAAAGAGACGATCCTTTCTATCCAGTGTGAAAGCCTGAGGGCTTTCACACTGGAGCGCTGCACTGGCGGGAAGCTAAAATAAGTCCTGCCACCCGCATCTTTGAGGCGCCCCTGCCCACAATGGGGTAGCGCCTCCAACCCACCCGCAAAATGCTGCAAAGAGGCGTTTTTGCAGATGGTTTTAACCGTTTTTCGGTCGCTAGCGGGTGTTAAAACTGCAACGCTACTGCCCGAAAATCATGGAAAACAGAACAGTAACACGCCGCTAAAAATAGCAGCGTTTTACCGCCAGCGCTTCAGTGTGAAAGTAGCCTTACAGCAATGTTCTGCACTCTGATGATCCGTTCGGCTCTCTCTTCCTCTGGGCAATCACTGGGAGAAGAGCTCCCATTTTCCACTCGCAAAACGTAAGTAGGCGAGTAGAAAATTTGAGGGCTGTAATATCATATTTTGACTGTAAATCTGCTCCGATTTCTTATAAAATTCTGCTCAGTCACACTGTACAACCAGGAATGCCATTTTACTGCTTATTCGACTGTTAAATGGAAAGTGGTGATAATGCCAATTCCCTGTCCAGTGAGATAGTGGAAGGCACTGCATAGCATTCTAGTTAACCAAAAAAGTGTCACCTACCTCGTTGTGCTTGAGTGCTTACATTTGTATTTAAATTATGTTTGCTGCTAGCGATTTGCCTGGAGTTAAGCATTAAAAAATTACTATTACAACAAATTATTGCAATCTAATAACGGTAAATGTTTAATACATGTAATGACAATATTTGACATGCCTTTATCAATACTTTTCTACATTACACGCAGGTCAACCTTGTTCAGAAATAGTGAAAATGGTGAGGATTGTGACAAACAATATCACTACAGGGGTGCTTACAACTGTTTCATAGATTGCCTAAGGAGATTTTGCTGCAACTGCTCAAGCAACCCAAATAATCTTATTGTTAATCCCACTCCATGTCTTGTCTATTTTGAACTGCATTTTTATTAAGGAAAAACAAATATAAATAAATGCATGTAAAAAAAAACACGCACACGCAACACACACACCACAAATACACAAAATAACACACCAGAAACCACGTGAACCCTGCCTAACTGGATACAGATACCAAACAGAGTTTTCAGGATAGTTGTCCTTTAGTTACCCAATTTAGGCTTCATGTACACTGGACATTGTTCAACCTCTCCTGAAAGATTCAAATTGACAGCTAGAAACCAGCATCCAAAAACGGCCGTTTAGACGTGTTACATGCAGCGTTTAGTCGCATTTGCGTCTAGAAGCGTTTGAAAAAAAAAAGTTTTTTTCTTAAAATGAAAAACGTCTGTAAACAAAAAGCTGCTAAAAACGCGAGTTGCTGCATTTAGCCGCGTTTGGTGCTTGAAATGCCTCTAAACACAGCTTCTGAATGCATTTTTTTGGGGTTCCAAAAAAAGCCTGTATACTCAAATGCCTAGAAATGACTATAAATGACCCTGTGTACTGATAAAATAACAGAGGAGAGTTCAGGAGCAGTTGAAAAAAAATGCCCAACAGCTACTAAACGTCCGTTTACCAGCAGCAGTGTACATGAGGCCTTATTGGCAACATAAAAGATGAGGTTGTGCTACGCAAACAGATACCAAATATGTCAAGCCTTAAAGCTCCCCTGAAATGGTGATAAACTTCAGTACCCTAATTTTTTCATAGGTAACGCTTTCAAATTCACTACAGTTTATCAGTTTAGAGTTTACCTTAACACTAAAATCTCAACATCTCCAGACATCCATGATCTAAGACTAACCTATCTAGCCCTGTAAAGAAAATATCGCTATACATACCGTTTCTGAAGCCGGTCCGGTCCCACGCTGAGCTGTCAGTGGTGGCTTCACAGTGGAGGTGGTTGCAGGGGAGGCAGCCGACAACATTCATTTCACAGCTG
Organism: Rana temporaria; assembly: GCF_905171775.1. Classification (NCBI taxonomy): domain Eukaryota; kingdom Metazoa; phylum Chordata; class Amphibia; order Anura; family Ranidae; genus Rana; species Rana temporaria. The sequence continues at coordinate 272,712,396 of NC_053489.1, forward strand.
TTGTCTAGCAATTTATTCTTTACAGGGTTAGATAGTTTAGTCTTAGATTGTGGATGCCTGTAGATCAGGGGTGGGGAACCTTTTTCTGCCGAGGGCCATTTGGATTTTTGTAACATCATTCGGGGGCCGTACAAAATGATCAACTTAAAAATTAGCCTGTTATAGCGGGGATTAAACGTGTCCCCCCCCCCTGCATCACTGGACCCCTCTACATTACACAGCACCCTGCATCACTGGACCCCTTTACATTACACAGCACCTTGCACCTCTGGACCCCTTTACATTACACAGTACCCTGCATCACTGGACCCCTCTACATTACACAGCACCCTGCATCACTGGACCCCTTTACATTACACAGCACCTTGCACCTCTGGACCCCTTTACATTACACAGCACCGCACCTCTGGGCCCCTTTTACATTACACAGCACCCTGCACCTCTGGACCCCTTTACATTACACAGCACCCTGCATCACTGGACCCCTTTACATTACACAGCACCTTGCACCTCTGGACCCCTTTACATTACACAGCACCCTGCATCACTGGACCCCTTTACATTACACAGCACCCTGCACCTCTGGACCCCTTTACATTACACAGCACCCTGCATCACTGTTCCCCTTTACATTACACAGCACCCTGCATCACTGGACCCCTTTACATTACACAGCACCCTGCACCTCTGGACCCCTTTACATTACACAGCACCCTGCATCACTGGACCCCTTTACATTACACAGCACCCTGCATCACTGGACCCCTTTACATTACACAGCACCCTGCATCACTGGACCCCTTTACATTACATAGCACCCTGCACTGTGCAGGACATTAATACATGAGTTACCATGACCATTGACCAGTGCAGGACATTTACCTAGGGTTGCCACCTGTACGGGATTGACCCGGACAGTACGGGGTTTGAATCATGTGTCCGGGTCTCCTTCCGCCTTCTACCCGGACACATGATTCAAACTGTACTGTGGCTTAGCTGGTGGAGGAACACTAGTAGTTAAAGTTGGTAGGGGAAAGTTCTTATCCTTATACAGCAGTTCGGACAATTTAATCTGAGCCCCAATGTCCTCTTCTATACAGATACACTGAGTAATGTAATTGCCGGGATCAGCAGCACAAGGATTACTCTGCAGGGACTATTTGATGGTTTTCGGGCTCAGGCGGAGTAATCCTTGTGCAGAGGTTCTCAGCAATTACATTACTCAGCCAGGGTATCTGTATAGAAGAGGACGTGGGGAGATTAGATTGTCAGGACTCAGAACTGCTGAATAAAGATAAGAACTTCCCCTAATGACATTGTGATTTTTTTTTAATATGCAGCATGGGGGGAGGGGGTAAATGTCCTGCACTGGTCATGGTAACTCACAGTGCAGGACATTAATACATGAGTTACTATGACCAGTGCAACTGTGTAGGTAGGACATTTACCCCCTCCCCCCGCCGCCATGCTGAATATTAAAAAAATCACAGACAGTCATCACCGTTAATAATCTTCAGACTGCATACAGAATGATGCAGTCTGAGGATTATTAACTTTGATGACTGTCTGTGATTTTTTTAATATGCAGCATAGCGGCGGGGGGAGGGGGGGTAAATGTCCTGCACAGTGCACAGAACATTAATACATAAGTTACCATGACCAGTGAAGGACATTTACCGACCCCCCCCCCACGACATGCTGCATATTAAAAAGATCATATTCATCATGATTAAATGTAAATATGATGAATATGATCTTTTTAATATGCAGAATGTGGGGGGGGGGGGTAAATGTCCTGCACTGGTCATGGTAACTTATGTATTATTGTTCTGTGCACTGTGCAGGACATTTACCCCCCCTCCCCCCGCCGCTATGCTGCATATTAAAAAAATTCGCTGTATTTCATGATGCTGTCTGGCTGCCTTTCTTGCTGCTGGAAATGGTTCCTCGTCGGTGGCGCTGGCTCGTCCTCTCTATGCTCCTCCCATCAGTGCCATCCCAGCCAGCATGAATGGTGATCCCCGCCCGCCGTGAGTGACGTCACGCCGCCGGGCGGGGCTGTAAACCTAGGGAAGCATCTTAGCTGCAGTGCAATGGCTGGAGGCTGGCGCCGGCTAACAGGGGCGGGCCGCAGGAGCGGAGTTAATGCTATTGGTTGGAGGCTGGCGCCGGCTAACAGGGGCGGGCCGCAGGAGTGGAGTAAATGTATTGCTAAACACACGGACAATGAATGAATGATCGCCATGATCATCCATTCATTGTCAGTGTGTTTAGCAATACATTTACTCCGCTCCATAGTGACAATCGGCGGCGGTGTTTTACAATCGCATGGGGGGCCGGATTAAATGATTTCGCGGGCCGCAAGCGGCCCGCGGGCCGCAGGTTCCCCACCCCTGCTGTAGATGTAGCCATATTAGTGTTAGGGTGGACTTCTACTTTAACCTTGAATAATGGTCCTAGAATTATTCTCACTCTGACATGGGGAAAACAAAACCAGAAGTGACGTTATACATGTGGCATCCAGGATCTTTCTAGGTAGGGGATATTCAGTGAACAGATGTTAACTAGTCTCTACCCAACGACACCAACCATGTGCGTCATAAGCCCGCAAGTTTTGACAACAGAGCACAGGATGCATGGCAAAAAAGGCTGCACTTCCGGAGGTCAAGGAAAGCGACTGGGCAGCTGTAAAGCCCGCTGCCACCAAGGTATGCCATACACAATGGGTGCTCAACCTGTGGCCCCCCCCCCGGCAGTTGCAGAACTACAAGTCCCATGAGGCATTGCAAGGCTGACAGTTACAAGCATGACTCACAAAAGCAGAGGCATGATGGGACTCCACAGCTGGAGGGCGTCAGGTTGAGCACCCATACCATACACTTATGTCAGTAAACCCAAGCTCTTTTTAAAGCAAGGGGACCAGTACCCAAGATGCTAATGTTCGGCCAAAACAATGCGGTCCCAGGAGAAGGAGACAAGTGTTCAAGGCTCTATCTTGTTTTATGACAGGACAAGGTGTTTGCAGAACCTATCCAGGAGAAAAGCAAATTGTTTACCAGATTTTTGCCCAGAGTTGAGCTTTAAGCTGGAATGTTAATCACACTCTACATTCAATGGGTTTACATTCTAATGACACTTCTAAAATGTATCACAATCAATGCAAACAAAAACTGCTAAAAAAGTTACACAAATCATTCTTATGGATTAAACCATGCCCAATAAATATAAAAGCATACATTAAACCACGTGATTGCAAGAAGCCTAAATTATAAATATAATGGATGAAACAGTATGCTTGTCAATGATTGCCCATGTTCACGTAATATGAGCTATAATAAAAAACAAAAGGCAAACAGATCACCAATAATGCAAGCAAGTAAATTATGTTATCTTCCCGAAACACATGTTTACCCTCAGGAATGGCATTACAACAGACCTGTAACATGAATGGGAATCTGTGCATTATGTCTGTAGCCAAACTAGGTTTTACCAACATAGTAATTAGTGTGGCAGTCACTGGCTGGACAAAGTGTTACGCAAAATCTGAACAACGCTTTGTGAACAAACCAGTATGATGCGCATCTCAAAGATTTGTTTGAATCTGGCCAGGTAGCACAAAGCTGAAAGGCGAGTAACCGACAAAAAAGAAAACAAGGGATGCATGACAAATTACCATAGCCATGTTTACCATTGCAACCTGAATATCCTTGTATCAATTTGCACACAAATAAAATAAATGAAATGTTTCAATGACTTAAGAGAAAGATAATGATGCAGACAAAAAGCGTTTACCAAAAAAAAAAGGAGACAATACAACTTGTGCAAGGACTTAGAGGGTGAAAAGAAAAGGGAGTCAGTTTTCGACCACAAATGTAATTTTCCAACACTAGGGGGAAAAAAGCCCCACTACAGTATATTTTTAGGCTTTTACTACAAAACTACCATTGTGAAAACTGCAGTAAGGTGCTGTTTACAAAGCAATTTGAGTGTTTAGCAGTGTTTGGTCAAATGAAAGCCAACATCTAGTTAGATTCTATAGGATACTGCACACTAATGCTTTTGGTTCCACTGTAAAAGCTGAAGACCTCTTGCACACTGCTGTCCAAAAACAAAATTTTTAGGCATACAGGTTTTCTTTTTGCCGATTCTAAAAGCAGACTATTGTTTTCAATGTGCCTGTATACACAGTTGCGTAAACATGCAATGTTTGTAGAGAAGTAAAAAATAAAAGTATATATACATGTGCACAGAAATCTGAATCGATGGTCAGTATTTTATGCACATATGTGAGCAAATACACACAGAGGGGCAGATCCTCAAAGAAATTACGCCGGCGTATCTCTTGATAGGCCGCGTAATTTCAAATTTGGCGCGTCATATCTTTGTTTTGGTATCCACAAAACAAGATACGGAGGCATCTGTGTTAGATCCGACAGGCGTACGTCTGATCTTAGATGCAATTTTTCGGCTTCCGCTAGGTGGCGTTCCCGTCGTAATCCGTGTCGAGTATGCAAATTAGCTATTTCCGACGATCCACGAACGTACGACCGGCCGTCGCATTTTTTTTTACGTTGTTTCCGTTCGGCTTTTTCCGGCGTATAGTTAAAGCTGCTATATGGTGGCGTACTCAATGTTAAGTATGGCCGTCGTTCCCACGTCTAATTTTGAAAATTTTACGTCGTTTGCGTAAGTCGTCCGTGAATGGGGCGGGACACCATTTACGTTCACGTTGAAAACAACGACGTCCTTGCGACGTCATTTGGAGCAATGCACCCTGGGAGTTTTTACGGACGGCACATGCGCAGTTCGTAAATTAAATGAAACACGTCCCTTACCCACCCAATTTGAATTCCGCGCCCTTACGCCGCGAGAGATACACTACGCCACTGTAACTTACAGCGCAAATTCGTTGAGGATTCAAACCAAAGCCAAGTAAGTTACAGAGGCGTAGCGTATTTGACATCTGCGCCGGGCGCAGCGTATGTATGTGGATCTGCCCCAGAATGTAATTTTAAAGAGGGTAAAATTCCAATTTCAGAGCTAGAATGTATTTATTATACTTGTGTACACACAAATTTGCACAAAATAAATGGAAGAAATGTTGGCCAGAAAACGGACGTTCAAACATGTGTACCGTATGCAAGTACTGTAAAGGAGACAAATGTTTAATAGATCTGCAAAAAAATCCTTTTCATATGAAGTGTTTTTAGGCCAGGTTCACATTACAAAGGGCATCTGCCAGAGGCGCTTTACCGCTCCGGCAGCTGTCCGTTGCCGGCTGCGGTACGGGGCAGTGTGGGGAGAAATTCAGCGCAACATGACTCTTTTTTTGTGTGCAAACTTTATGTGAAGTGTACAAAATATAAACTTCATTCATGACAGTGTGAAGTATACTGTTTGATGCCCTCTGCCATGCCATTCAGCATGGTGCGCTGCATTAAAATGCAGTATGTCTGCATTTTTGGACCCCTAGGCTGTGTTGTAGTGTGAATGGGACCACATAGGAAACAATTGTTTCCTGTGTGTCCTTGTGGGGACAGGCGTTCTATAATGCAGTAAAACATCTGTCACTGCATATAGTGTGAATTCAGCCTAATAGTGCAGCATTCCTGCCAGAAGTTGCGTTCTAAAAATTACAAAGATTCAAACTCAACCAGTTCTTTTTACGGAAAAAAAAAAAAAACTGACTCATGTCTGGGCTGCCTTACTGTAAAAGGTTTATAAACCACTCTCTCTTGGTTGCTAGGGGTGCTTTGAGCAATGGACAATGTCTAACTTTCAGACCTTGTCATGTTAAAGGATTTTTTTATTTTTTTTGCCTTGGTACATATCTTCTAGAGTCCATCGCTTCTCGGCCTTTTGGCTAAGATCAAGTTTAGTATCTGTTCTTATCAGTTGCCAAAGGAGGTGCTATGCTACTCCCAAGTGTGGGGAGGGCAGATGCAAATCCAATGGTGTCATTGCAACTGGAAGGGCAGTTTCGGTAGGGATTCGTGTCTGGGCACCTTAAGAGACGTCAGTCAGGGTCAAGTCTGAGACGTCCGGAAGGGAGCTCTTGGTGAGGATGGGTGCTGCATCGGGTCTGGCCTTTTAAGCAGGGTCTTTTTCCAGCCTTCTGGCTGGTGTTGGTGCTGTCCCTGTCAGCGATCTGGTGGAGGAGCTGGTACCGCCCTTTGAGGTCGGGGCAGTCCCAGGCAAATCTGCCGGATTGACGGGGGCCTGGAAGGGTTAGTATTAGTGGAGGCCATAAGGAAAGAGCGGCTCTCCCTAAGAAAACTAGAAGGGCTCTCCGACGGGGACGGAGGGCTGCACTGACCCAGATGGGGGGTTGGATTGAGAACATAAAGCCTATGGTGTATGTGCCCCTGGAGTGGCAGTCCAGGGGTTCCGTATAATCACTGTGAGTGAAGGTCACTCTAACTTATGGCACCCCGGTCACTACACCATATAAACGCTTTTTTAGCACCTGCCTCCTGGGCCAGGCCTTTTGGCTAGGACCGGAGGAATTTTTTATTCCTGGCCACTTTCACTCTCCTCTACTTCCTTCCCCCCCCCACTTTCTTTTATTTATTCCCTTTGTCACATTTTTGTATTTTTTTGTGTGACTGGTAAGGTGTAGGTCCTCGGGCCTGCCTTGAAAGTCTTGGGAGGGGGTGGACATGGCTTCGTTCGCCCTCTCTCATGGGGTCTCCCTTTGGGGGAACCCCACTTAGTACTTGGGTGGGTCTGTTTCGGCAGACCCTCCAGAGAAAGGGGTCTGTCTGGTTTCAGCCAGATGGACCAAGTGTATGTACCCTTGTCCCCGTCTGGAGTCTTACACCCCAGGGGATTCAGGGCAAGGCCCTCTGATTTTAGAGGGCTTGTGTACACCCATTGCACATTTTTGTGTCACCTCTGTATGTTGTGCACATTTTTTTGGCACCGGGTGAAGTTTTTTTTTTTTAATCAAACACTTTTTATTATACCATTTCTCAAGTAATACATATATTTGTACATGCCTTTCAACATCCCATACAATACAATTGAAATACATTGTAAAAAATGTAATTCTTATAATATGGCAATATACGTATATATTTTGACTATAATTTTTACTACCCTCCAACCCCCCCCCCCCCCCCCCCCCAGCCTTTTCTTCTACTCTCTACATAAGAAGTTTATCTGTCACCAATTTTGGTGGTGCAAGGCTCGGATCTCCCAACCAAGGTTGCCATATATCATCAAATTTACCCACTGCCTACCTACATTTATAGGCCAGACGTTCTCTGAACAATAGGGAGTTAACGTACGTAATCCATTGCTTCCCCGTGGGGACCACAGGTGCCATCCAATAATAAGCTTTCCAGCTAGGTACAGCAATCTCGTTAACATAAAATACCTTCCTTTCGTATATTTTTCAGCTTCAATAGCCCCAAGCAGATATACCAGAGGGTCCAATGGCCACTCTGGTAATACACTGAGAGACTTCCTCCCAGTACCTATAAAGCTTTGGGCATCTCCATATTAGATGTATGAAATCCCCTTGGTGTACTTTGCACTTTGGACACATGGGGGTGTCCCTTCTTCCCCATCTATATAACTGCACTGCTGTTCTATAGGCCCTGTGAAAGACAAAAAGTTGCGATAATTTATGAGACACAGAGACCACTGGAACAGATTCAAGAGCCCTATCCCACTGATCTCCGTCTATCTCCCAAATGTCTTCTACCCATTTCCTGCGACATCTAAAATAGGCATGATTCTGTACTGTTGTCAACAATCCCTTGTATATTTTTGTTATTACGGTAGTCCTCTCCGGACATCTGCTTGCAGGACTGCCGTCATCAAAGGTGACGATGATACTACCAGCGAGCGTGTTTTTTGCTGTGCCTGCCGGAGCTGGAGATATTGATAGAAGCCCCTAGGGGCTAGCTGGAATTCCCTACACAGCTGTTCATATTTTTCAGTACCTCGCCTTCATACAGCTGTGAGAAAAACAAAATTCCCCTCTCTTTCCAGGAGGTAAAGCCCTGTAAATCCTGTAGCTCTTAAGTATCTAGGATTATGCCATATTGGAGTAAAGGGTAGCGGGCCCTTTATCCTCAGGGCCTTCCGAATCTCCCCCCATACCTTTTTAAGGAGAATACATGTAGGTGCGGAGTGTGGTATAATAGGCAAGTCCATCTCCATATGGGAAGCCGCCTTTAATAAGGGGGCCAAAATGGTCACCAAATTACTAATAGGATCCTCTCTATCTTCCTGCCAGCTGTTGAAACTGAGAGGCCAGAAAATACATTTTAGGGTGGGGGACTGCAAGTTCCCTCCCTATCCTTTCCATACTGCAAGGTGGTTAGACTGATCCTGGCTACCCTTTTCTTCCATATCAACTACCGCATCAGTGTATCGATTCTTTTAAACCATTTATTCAATATCCACATAGGAGAATTGTGGAAAACATAAAAGTTGTGGAGCCCATACCATTTTTATTAGGTTAGCCCGTCCTACCACCGATAGGGGAAGTTTACACCAGCTATTACATTTCTCTCTGCCTGTCCAGCAATGGACCCAGGTTCAGCCAAAGATACTCAGCCGTGTCCGGGGAAACCACCACTCCCAAATAGCCAAAACAATTAAGCCTCGTACACACGATAGGTTAACCAGAGGACAATGGTCTGAAGAACCAATGTCCTAGGTTAACCTATGAAGCTGACTGATGGTCCGTCGTGCGCACACACCATCAGTTAATAAACCGATCGTGTCAGAACGCGGTGACGTAAAACACAACGACGTGCTGAAAAAAACAAAGTTCAATGCTTCCAAGCATGCGTCAACTTGATTCTGAGCATGCGCGGGTTTTCAACCGATGGTTTTGCATACTAACGATCGGTTTTGACCTATCGGTTAGCAATCCATCGGTTAAATTTTAAAGCAAGTTGTCATTTTTTTGACCCAAGGTTAAATAACCTATGGGGCCTACACACGATCGGTTTGGACCGATGAAAATGGTCCTTCAGACCGTTGTCCTCTGGTTAACCTATCGTGTGTACGAGGCCTTAGTTATGGAAATCTGCTCTGCTCCTAATGACAGCTGTTCCCTCAACGGATCTATAGGCATTAACATTGATTCAGACCAATTTATATTAAAGCCAGAAAAGCCTCCAAATTCTCCTATAATCCCCATCGCTGTTCGTAACGAGGCTGTCGTGTCGCCTAGATATATAATTGCATCATCTGCATATAGGGAGATTTAATCTTCCCTCTGGCCCCTGTGAAAACCGACCATCTCTGGTGTGGTGCGGATAAGTATAGCCAGGGGCTCAATTGCCAGGGCGAACAGCAATGGGGATAACGGGCACCCCTGTCGAGTGACTCTATGTAGCTCAAATGAGGAGGAGAGATTATTATTAATACAGAGTCTGGCTCTAGGTTTGGAGTAAAACACCTTTACCCATGCTATGAACCTGCTCCCCAGTCCAAACCTTGTCGAAATTTCCAGGTGGTAGGGCTTTGGTAGCATCCAATGACAGAATGGCCCTATCCCTGGGATTATCCACCGGCACCTGCAAATTCATATATAATCATTGTATATTATCAGCCGTAGAGCGAGTGGGTATAAAGCCAGACTGGTCTCGATGAACCAGCCTGCCCATAACCTGAGATAATCCAAAATTTTAGCCAGAAGCTTGGCATCCGTATTCAATAAAGAAATTGGACGGTATGAATCTGGCGAAAGTTTATCTTTACCTGGCTTGGGGAGTACTATAATTATAGCCTTGGCACCGGGTGAAGTTTGAGCGTGTTTCACACACCATGGGCTTTCAAAAAAAGAAATAATAATAAAAAAAAACATATCTTCTAGAGTAGTTCCCAGCTCCCCATGCCTTTTGTTTGACAATCCCAAGCATACTAATCTAGAAAATGGGCATTGCTGCTTTTTGACATTCGGTTCCCATTTACAGTGTCTTGATATAGTATTTATACCCCTTGAATCGTTCCACATTTTGTCATGTTACAACCAAAAACATAAATGTATTTTACTGGGATTTTATATGATAGACCCTACAGAAAGTGGCACATAATTGTAAAAAGTGGAAGGATTTTTTGTACTCACCGTAAAATCCTTTTCTCTGTCGTTCGTGGACGGACACAGCTTCCTTAAATCTTGACTTGTGGGTTATGTTTCTGTTCTATAGGAGAGGACTAGGCAGAACATGTTAGATATTTAAATACATGTTACTTTAACAGAGTTTAACAGGCCCGCCCAGAGAGTGGTCCCTCCAGACATAACCCTCCGCCCTGCAGTCAGCAGCTCAGTTTGTAAAAAGCAGTACAAACATAAAAAGGAGAGGTGGGTGCTGTGTCCGTCCATGGACAACAGAGAAAAGGATTTTACGGTACAAAAAATCCTATTTTCTCTTCTCGTCCATGGTAGGACCCAGCTTCCTTAAATCTTGACTTGTGGGATGTCCCCAAGCAGTGTCAAAAAAACGAGGGGTGGGAACAGCAATCAAAAAACTAACTTCACCCCAAACAGAGCTCCTTAACGGAGGAGTTGCAACTTTAAACAGCTGCCTGCAAAACCTTGCGACCGAAGGAAGCATCTGAAGATGCACTCACATCAACCTTGTAAAATTTGGAAAATGTGTGAACGGACGACCAAGTCGCCACCTTACACACTTGTGAGACAGACGCTTGATGTTGGAAAGCCCAGGAGGCACCAATAGCCCTGGTCGAATGAGCCGTGACAGAAAAAGGAAGCGCCCGCCCCTTAAGGGAGTAGGCCTGGATCACAGTCTGCCTGATCCACGAGAAATGGTGGCCGTCGAGACCGACAGGCCCTTTTGTGGACCAGACACTGACACAAACAGTCAGACCTCCGGAACAGAGCCGTAGCAGACAGGTACACCCGCAAGGCATGTACCACGTCTAAAGTATGGAGCGCAGCCTCTTTGGGATGCGACGGTCGAGGACACAAGGATTGAAGTATAATGTCCTCATTTAGGTGAAAAGCCGAAACTACCTTCGGAAGGAAGCAAGGAAGGCTGCGGGCGTAGCACCGCTTTATCTTTATGGAGGACCAAGTATGGTGACTTGCAAGACAAGGCCGCCAATTCGGAAACCTGTCTGACCGATGTAATATCAACTAGAAAGGCGGTGGACTAATTGGGGGAATCACGTCGAACGCCCTGCACAAACGTACCCACCAGTGAATGGGTCGCCAAGGGTCGTTGAAAGAAAACAGCCAAGGCTAAAATATTTGTCCCTTAATGGTGCTTAAGGCAAGTTTCTGATCCACTCCTCGCTGCAAAAACAGCATGGAAATTGAATATGCCCGTGGACGCCACTCCATCTCCTCGCACATAAAGATGTAGGCCTTCCAAGTGCGATGGTAGATCTTCCGAGAAGATGACTTTTAGCGCCCTCAGCATGGTTGAAATTACCGAATCCGACAGACCTCGGTCCCTTAGTATCTGGCTTTCAATAACCATGCCGTTAAAGCCAGCGACTGTAAAGCAGGATGAAGTATGGGGCCTTGAGACAGAAGGTCTTCCCGCATTGGCAACTGCCAGGGCGCATCTGCCACTAGGCGCACAAGGTCAGCGTACCAGGGACGCCGGGGCCAATCCAGAGCGACTAGAATTACCGGGATCCCTTCGGCCTCTACTCTGCGGAGCAGACGAGGAAGCAACTTCAGTGGGGGAAAGGAATAAATTAGCCGATACTGACCCCACAGGACCACCAACGCGTCTGCCCAGGGATCTCTGGACCTGGCCACGAACCTCGACACCTTGCGATTGAGTCGAGAAGCCAGGAGATCCACGTCCGGCGAGCCCCACCTCCGGCAAAGGAGTTGAAACACCTCCGGATGCAACGACCATTCCCCTTGATCCAGCATCTGGTGACTTAGGTAGTCCACCTGCCAGTTTTCTACGCCCGGAATGTAAACGGCTGACAGGGCCAGCATGCTACTTTCCGCCCACCGCAGGATGTGAGCGACCTCCGATGTCGCAGCCGAGCTCCGTGTTCCCCCCTGATAGTTGACATAAGCCACCGCCGTGGCGTTGTACCACTGGATCCTTATTGGACGTCCTTGTAGCCTTTGCGACCACGAGGAGAGGCACAGCCTAATCGCTCGAAGTTCCAGTACATTGATCGGCAGGCGGGATTTGTCCGGAGTCCAGCGACCCTGGGCCGACTGGACCCCCCAGACTCCCTCCCAACCTGTGAGGCTGGCGTCCGTCTTGATCACAGTCCAAGGGAAGGGACGACTTCCCGGACTGAAGACCCGGGGATCTCAGCCACCAACTCAGAGAAGCCCTGATCAGGTGACTTACCTGAACCCGACGATCCAGAGACAATGGAGATCTGTTCCATTTTGCCAGGATCTCCTTCTGCAAAACTCGAGTGTGGAATTGGGCATACGGTACTGCCTTGAAGGAGGCTACCATGAGGCCCAGGACTCTCATGCAAAAAACGGAGAGACGACTATTTGCGGGACGTTTACAACTTCACCGCCGACTGGAGTGTCTCCAACTTTTCCAGAGGAAGGAAGACTCTCGCCTCCGAGGAGTCCAGAATAAATCTTAGGTACTCCAGACACCGAGTCGGTACCAAGACCGACTTCTGAATGTTCAGCACCCAACCAAATTTGCGGAGAGTCCAACTGGCTATAGACACATCCTCCTCTAATTCTGAACCAGAAGCAGCTCTCAGAAGAAGATCATCGAGGTAGCCCACGATAGCAATGCCTCGCTGTCTCAGCAAAGAAAGAATCGGGGCGAGCACCTTGGTGAAAACTCTTGGTGCAGATGCTAGGCCAAAGGGAAGAGCCACAAATTAATAATGGTCTTCGCTGATCGCAAATCGCAGAAACCTCTGAAGCCTGGTGCAAATGGGGACATGCAAGTATGCGTCCTTGATGTCCAAGGACGCCAGAAAATCCCCCTGATGGAGCGCAGCAACCACTGAGCGAATATATTCCATCCGGAACTTTCGAACCTTTACAAAGGCATTGAGGGCCTTGTGATTCAAAATCGGACGGACTCCATCCTTCTTTGGGACCACAAACAGATTTAAGTAGAATCCCTGAAACCTCTCATGTAGTGGCACAGGTAAAATTACCCCGCGCCTCAGCAAGTCTTGTACTGCCCCCATTAAAGCAGTCCGACGAGTCGGGAAGGAGGAAGATTTGAGGGAATGAAACTATCTTGTACCCAGAAGTGACCACCTCGCAGACCCACTGGTTGGCGAGCAGGGAGCTCCACCGATCTGCAAACCCCCAAAGCCGTCCCCCCCACGCATGAGTCGGGCGGGGGCATAACTTCATGCGGTAGCATGCTTGTAAGGCTTGCGCACCCAAGGACGCTTCTGTCCCCCAGCTAGACCTTTGTCTGTCTGGGAGGATCTGCCCGCGGGCCCTGACTGATGAAAAAAAAAAAAAATACTGCTTCTGCGTAGAGCTGCACGATTAATCTCCCCGCGGGATGACCCGCAATTCTTCTGTCACCGCCAGCGTAACCAGCGTGGAACGCAAATGGCGCCGATATCGGAACCGACGTCAGCAGCCTGCGCCGCTGGATGGATGCCTGGGCTTCTCTCAAAGTTCTGTACAACTGTAGTGTGTATCCATGCGCCACCCAATGGTTGCTGGCAGTACTGCTTCTGATGTATAAAACAAGAGACCAGTGATATGTCTATAATGTTAAAGACCATATAACTCCTATGAAAAAAGCAGAATCAAAGTTTGATTCTGCTTTTTTCATAGGAGTTATATGGTCTTTAAAAATGTAGAGGCTAGAAGAATGGACAGCTGCACTTCCAAAAAAACACTTAGGTTGTCTTTATTTTAAAACAGATGGCAAATGCACTACAAAGTACAGCAAAAAAATGGATAGCGGCCTACGCGTTTCACACTGGAATCAGTGCTTAATCATGGCTAACATACAATTAAGCCGATTAAGCACTGATTTCAGTGTGAAACGCGTAGGCTGCCATCTACATTTTTTTGCTGTACTTTGTAGTGCATTTGCCATCTGTTTTAAAATAAAGACAACCTAAGGTTTTTTTTGGAAGTGCGGCTGTCCATTCTTCTAGCCTCTACACTCTCCATTTTTAGATGATGAATTTGTACAGTGCTCCGTGAGATGTTCAAAGCTTGGGATATTGTTTTATAACCTAACCCTGCTTTAAACTTCTCCACAACTTTATCCCTGACCTGTCTGGTGTGTTCCTTGGCCTTCATGATACGGTTTGTTCACCAAGGTTCTCCAACAAACCTCTGAGGGCTTCACAGAACAGCTGTATTTGGACCAAGATTACATTTACACACAGGCAGACTATTTACTAATTAGGCGACGTCTGAAGGCAATTGGTTCCACTAGATTTTATTTAGGGGGCTGAATACAAATGCACGCCACATTTTTCATATTTATTTGTAAAACATGTTGAAAACCATCTATCATTTTCCTTCCACTTCACAATTATGTGCCACTTTCTGTTGGTCTATCACATAAAATCCCAATAAAATACATTTACCGCATTTGCCGGCGTAAAAGACGACTCTGCATATAAGACGACCCCCTAATATTCTGCTGAAAACTGTTTATGCACCGCTCAGCCAATCCTGATGCACTGTGTTGATGACAGAGCATGCTAAGCCTGCTCGGATTGGCAGAGGTTTTTACTCCAATCCGAGCAGGCTTAGCATGCTCTGTCATCAACAGAGTGCATCGGGATTGGCTGAGCGGCGCAGAATACAGAATGCAGATCACATACAGCCTTACAGAGCACCCGGCGAGCTAATATTGATCGAGCAGCTGCTTCTCCCGGCGTAAAAGACGACCCCCGGTTTTTTGTTGTGTAATTCCGGTGTAAAAGGTCGTCTTATACGCCGGAAAATACGGTATATGATTTTTGTTGTAACATGACAAAATTTGGAAAATTTCAACAGGTATGAACACTTTTTCAAGGCACTGTATTTCAATAAGGTTCAGCACCAACTAAGCACACATATATTTGGCTAATCACCAACTAGCAATTAAAGTAATAAAGAGAAACTTTTTTTAAACAAACACAGTATACTTGCCTACCCTATGCAATGATTTTGCACAGAAAAGCCATGATTCTCCCCCTGCCGAGTGCCCCTATAGCAAGTCGCTTGCTATGGTGGGAAATCGTGCAGTCTCACTCCCAAACCACTGACACACAGTGCGGCTCAGCTCGCCCCCCACTCCCTCCTCACTGGCTGCAATTGACAGCAGCAGAAATCAATAGCTCCCGCTGCTGCCTCTGAGCCAGTGAGGTGCATGACACCTTGTGGACTTATCTCTATTGCTTATAGCTGACAGGTTTATAGAACTCTCTGAAGACAGCTGGCTGTAGTTCCAGGAGCTTGATGCAGGAACTTCTGATGTTGCCATCTTTAACAAGGTTCACTGCAGCTGCTATGCCTGCCCCCCCCTTCTTCCTGCCCAACAACAGAAGCCTTCGTATTATGTTAACTAATTCACAAAATACAAAGGCTTCTGTGAATGGGCAGCAGAGGGTAGGGGCAGGCATAGCTGCTTTGTGTGCTTCTTTCCTCTAACAGCCCAGAGTGTATCTTCAACAGAGCCATAGACCTTTCAGGCCCTGTACACACGATAGAACATGTCCGATGAAAACAGTCCATGGACCATTTTCATCGGACATTTCCGCTGGGAGATTTTGGTCTGATGGCTGTACATACCATCAAACCGAAATCCCCACGGACAGACAGCGCGGTGACGTTGACGCCGCCACGTCACCAAACCAGGAAGTAAAATACTTCCACGCATGCGTCAAATCCATTCGACGCATGCGGGAGATTTCTGTCCGCTGGTTAGGTGTACTAACCAGCGGACATGTCGGACGGACGGGTTTCCAGCAGACAAGTTTTAAATCATGCTTTAAAACTTTTGTCTGCTGGAAACCTGTCTGCTAGGCTGTACACACGGTCGGATCTGTCCGCTGAAATTGGTCTGCGGACCAGTTTCAGCAGACATGTTCGATCGTGTGTACAGGGCCTTAGATATGGCATGCACCCCAGTGAATGGGGTGCATGCCATTATGGAATTCAGTTTTAGCAAGGTTCCCCTGAGGCCAAAAGTTTCAAGAGAACCTGTGTGTTAAAAAGGTTGAGAAAGGCTGGTAAAGGCCCTAGGAAACTGGTCCTGTAAAATGAACCGAAATATGTATAAGAGACAATCGTCAACATTATTATTTTTCAGGACAAAAGAAAGGGGAAGGAGGTAACAATTTTTCAGTTTACATATGAGAGAGCTATAAATATACATACATTCATATCAATCTCCCAAATCAAAGTTTAAAAAAAAATTACACATAAAACTCCAAATGATGCACAATAAAGAATATTTGTAAAAAGTACTGGTGATGGATCTAGGACAGAAGAGCTTGAATATAAACAACATTTTATAGTGAAGCAACTGTATGTAATAAGTATAGTGAAAAATAAAAAAAAATTGTTTCTCACATGTTTACTCACCAGTGCTCAAAATGCAATGCAATGGATGCCTCGTGGCTTTTGAACAAATGCAAATTCTTGCATTGTGCCTCACAAATGTCTACCAGTTCTGCGAAACAGCGATTATAAAATACTGTTGTGTGGGAGTGATAATAAAGATGGAATGTTTAAAGCAACAATTTATCCTAGATTTCAATATGATTAAATGTCAGTGTCAAGCCAACAATGTCTGTTTTATGGAAATTACCGTACTTTTTGATCACGTCTGAAACCCTTTTGGTCACATTTTCAAAGCTTTTTGAACAACTATGCTGTTGTTATGAGTCATAACCTAGTAACATTTAGGTTAACCTTATTAAAACATACAAAATTTCATAGATGCCTTGATTTCTCTTCAGCCAATCCCTGTGCAGCACCCAAGCATGCAACAAGGCAGGCAGCAGGCTATGTGAACCAGAAACAAATTTTTGCACAGATGTCTAGTACAAAAAAATCTGTGCATAGTTTTTGGAGTAGGGAATGGTTAAAACCCCTATCCATTTTTTTGTTGGCTGTGTCCATTGGCAGCTTTGTCCACACACAGTTGTACTTTACCTAAATATGATCTATTGGTGCAAACGTATCAGTACTACACAATACTGTATAGTGCAAAGGCCAACTCAACTGGATGTATGTTGAACAGACTGCCTAGTGGGCTATAGCTATCCATCCAGTCTTCAAATTACAAAGCTCTGCCAGAAAGAAGAGTCAACTTTATGACCAACTTTTCTCTACTGTACCCAAATCTCTTTTTGCCCAGTGCTGGTGATTGGAGTATATATATATATTAAAAAAAAAAAAAAAAAAAAAAAAAAAAAAAAAACACAGCAACAGACTGATGGGCTCATTCCCTACTCTTTGTGCTCTCTATACTTGCCAGCAGGTTTCCCATCAATATGCACACTGCAGCACATCAGCCTGGCTCCTAGCGTTGGCCCTAGGAATTTGAGTTGTACTGTACAGGTAACTAAAAGGAGGCTGATACCAAGTTATATTCAGGTACCTACACCCAAAAAAAATATATAACTGCATTAAATTATTATTTTTTTTGTCTGGAGTTCAGCTTAAAGTAAGCAAAGGCAAAACTTATTTTTTTCAGGTGGATAGAGTAGGGGAGGGCTATAACCAGTCACATTTTTTCCCCTATCTGTGTCCTATTGCGGAGATTTCACTTCACTTCCTGTCCCATAACCAAACAGGAAATGAGAGGAAATCCCTGCAAATTAACGGCTTCTCGATCGCCATATAGTGAAACGTCAGATGGGTGTGAGAACTCCAATTTTGAGAGGACATCATATGACGTCCTCCCATTCTTGACGCATGGCGGTGGTGCGTTGTGTCTCTCGGACACAGCGCATCACCGATCACAGCAAAGAATCTATGACTTAGGCTCTTTACCATGTGGGCCGCAGACTCTGGCTCGGTGACTGAAGTCGCGTGACATCACTCCCATGTTGGAGCCGCCAGTCACGGCATGATCCACATCTAGAAAGGGCATAGCGTGCCCTTCCTAGAATGCGCATGTACTGAATACATCGGCGTGTGCACAGAAGAAATCGTTGTTCGGAGAATTGTAAATATCTCCTAAGCCGTGTCGGTTTAGGAGATATTTCCAGCACCTACAGGTAAGCCTTAATCTAGGCTTACCTGTAGGTGAAAGTGGTTGTACAGGGTGTACAACCACTTTAATAACGTGCAGCCACTGACTGCACCATTTGCATGAACCTTTTGATTCGTCCTTCATTGGCAAAGCATGGGTTGACTAATAAAAAGGTCCACAAAAGATACTCACCTTTATGCCTTGTACACATGACCGGTTTTCACGACAAGAAAACTGCCATTTTTTTTATTGGTTCGAGAAAACCTGTCAGGAGTATGCTCCATAGCAGTTTTCTCGACGAAAAAACTGCCCGCAAAAAAATTGAAACCAGCTCTCTTTTTTCTCGTCGTCTTTCCCGGTGATCTGCCTATCGTCTATCGTAAAAGTTCCTGTGCAGGCGCAAAGTGATCTGCCGAGATGGTTTCCGGCTAACGGGAAAGTTCCTTTAAGGACTGCACAGGCGCAAACTTGCCGACGGAAATCTCCGAACCTTGGCCGGCATCAGGGGCGACGTGGATTTCGAGGAAAGTGGCCAGTCGGCCTCACGTCCTCGCTTCGCTCGGCCTCCTGGCTCTTTTTTTAACATCCTCCAATCCACTGGGAGTTTAAAGAAAGAGCCTGGATGCCGGACGAGGTTCGGAGATTTCCATAAGCAAGTTTGCGCCTGCGCAGTCCTTGAAGGAACTTCCCCGTTAGGGGAACCTTAAGGACAAGTCACCGGCAGTCTTTTTCTCGTTACGAAAAACGGCTGTGTGTATGCTTTTCCGAGGGGAAAAAAAACATGCATACTCAAAGTCAAGTATGAGACTGAAGCGCTCGTTCTGGTAAAACTAGCATTCAGAATGGAGATGGCACATTCGTCAAGCTGTAAATTATTGCTTTGTTTAATGCAGCACACATGAAAAGCACGAATCGTCTCTAAAACTTTTACTAACATGAGGATCAGCAAAAGCAGCCCAAAGGGTGGCGCCATTTGAAAGGAACTTCCCCTTTATAGTGCCGTTGTACGTCACCGCGTTTTTTTGCATGAACGTGTGTATGCAAGTCAGGCTGGAGAGGAACCATGTCGTGAAAAACAATGGGTTTTTGAACGTCAGGAAAAACGATGGTGTGTACGCGGCATCAGATGCTGACTCAGCAACAAACAGGACTTCACACTTTTGATGCAGAGGTAAGCATTGTTCTAAGAGACACACTGGGGTTTATTTACTAAAGCTGGACAGTGCAAAATATGGTGCAGCTCTGCATTGAAACCAACCAGCTTCCAGTTTTTTTTTTCCCTGTCAAAGCCTAATTGAACAACCTGAAGTTAGAAGCGGATTGGCTACCATTCAGAGCTGCATCAGATTTTTGGTAAATCAACCCCAGCTATACTATGCTCACATGATCTGAGTGTTTACATGGGCATGAGGTGAACAGATCTTTAAGGCTCCAAGTTCACGGGGTTTGTTTTTACAACCTCTCTTGAACGATTTAACTTGACAGATAGTAACCCTCGTTTAAAACGGCAGTTTTGCCACGTTTACATGCCGTGTTTGCGTTTAGAAGCATTTTTTTTTTTTTAAATGGCCGCGTTTAGAAGCATTTGGCATCTGAAACTTCGGCGTCTAAACAAATTTTTTTTGTCTTCAAAAAAAGGCCTATAAAAGCAACTGCCTAAAAATGACAGTAAACGATCCTGTGTACATGTACACATAAGATAACATTGAATGAGTTCAGGGGCAGTTTAAAAAAGTGTCCAACTGCCTCTGAATGTCCGTTTAGCAGCAGCAGTGTACATGGCATTTGGGATATGCCATTTGTTTATGACTGGAAAGCATTCTGAAAGGATTTCAGGCACAGTGGTTTGTTTAAATTTGAATTGAATTTTACAGTGCAGATATAGGACAGAACTTTCAGTGGCTTTTCCTTTCAATTGCTTTGCATTTTTCTAGATGCAGCCAGTCCTATTCAGATGCAGTCCACCTGTTTCTTTTTGTCTTGTACTGCTTTCAATAAGAATACATTTTAAATTCATGACAGGCATAGCATGTATTTACAATGTTTTTGACATGTTTCTGCTAACAAGAGTGTGTGTAAAGACTACCAAACCATAGGCACAATTCACTAAAGGTTATCACATGCGTTATGACGGTCATGTGACCACTTAACACATGTGATAATGAAAGTGTCAATTCACTATTGCTCGTATGCGGTATTTAGCCCAGGTGCATGAGGGGGGTATGTACTGATGGGGGGGTTATCCTGAGAGGACTGTCTGCAATTATTTGGGGAGGTTTATCCAGGGGGGGGTCTGCACTGATGAGAGGGCGTTATCCTGAAGGGGGGCTGCACTTATTGGGGAGGTGGTTTATCCTGAAGGTGGTCTGCACTTTTTGGGGGATGGTTTATCCTGGGGGGTCTGCACTGATGGAGGGGTGGTTTATCCTGGGAGGTTTATCACGAAGGTGGTCTGCACTTTTTTGGGGGTGGTTAAATCCTGGGGGGTCTGCACTGATGGAGGGGGGATTTATCCTCAAGGGGGTCTGCACTTATGGGGGGGGGTGATCTATCCTGAGGGGCTGTCCACACTTATTGGGGGTGGTTTATACAGGGGGAGTCTGCACTGATAGAGGGGGGTTATCCTGGAGGGGGGCTGCACTTATTGGAGGAGTGGTCTGTCATGGGGGCTTGGTCTATCCTGGGGGGTCTGCAATGGTGGTTTATCCTGAGGGACTGTCTGCACTTATTGGGGGACTACACTGATGAAGGGGTGGTTTATTCTGAGGGGGTTTATCCTGATGGGGGTCTGCACTTATTAGGGGGTGGTTTGTCTGGAGGTGTCTGCATTGATGGAGGGGGTTTATCCTGGAAGGGGTGGTTTATCCTGAGGGGCTGTCTGCACTTATTGGGGGTGGTTTATCCAGGGGGTCTGCACTTATTGCGGGGTTGGTTTATCTTAGGGGGTCTGCACTGATGGAGGGGGATGTACTGATGGAGGGGGGCCCATATTGAGGGGCAACTATAGTTGGTAGGTGGGGGGGGGGGGTTGGGGGTAACACCAACCCAAGTGACGCCACTGCCTATGGGGCCAAAGCAATTCTGCCCGAAAGAAGCGCACATACTTTTTCGATTCTCACACCACACGATTCTCAGGTGTGAATTGGCCCATTGAGCCTAAAGGGATACTATATCTTAACGCTGCCCTTTGAGAGTCATGCAACAAAACAATCAGGTATGAATGGGGGGTTTACTCTCTGCCTGACACTTAAGAGCAGAATTGATTGTATTAACCCATTTCCTCTTTGACACTATTTTGCATGAAAAATGTGTCATTCGATGTCTGTTCCTAGTTATACAATATGAACCACAGGGGTGAATTTGGTAAAACTGGAGCAGCTGTGCATGTCAACCATTCAACTTCTATTGTCAGCTTGTTCAATCAAGCATTGGTGGTAGGTTCATGGTAGCCTGCAGGCTAGTGTCAGTATCAGCACCGGTAGGGCGTGGTGCAATACACATTTTTTTTTACTTTATTTGTAGCGTCATATAGAGACATTTACATCTCTGCACAGTAGGGCGGGGAGTTTCAGTAACACCCACATTCGCTGTGCTATGAAAAATACAGACAGTTGCATTTTCCCAAACTGTACATTACACCAGCGTCATGATGTGGACTGGGCGCATATAAAACAATTGTGACACCTAGAAGTGAACTGTATTTATGCAATGCAGGTCACTGCACAGCGTTAACAAGCCCTAAATAAGAAAGTTAGAAACTGATCGGTTGCCATGAACAGCTGCTCCACATTCAGTCTGCTCCAGTCGAAGGCTGGCCATATACATTTATCTTATTCAATTTTCTTTGACTTACCTTCAACTATGTAGTACAAGGGCCTGCCTGACTGCATACAAATTAAAAGGGTTTAGGTTTGACCTTATATTATATGGTTTTGGTAAACCTAAGGGAAATTTTAACAAAAAAATTGTATAGTGTATGGCCAGCCTTACACGCTTTCGAGAAAAAAAAAAAAAGATCTAACCAATATGCCACACATAGGGAAACGGAGTTTGATAGAGCAGGAACCAACGTCTCTGTCAGAAATCATGACCCCAGTAGGCTTTTTGCAGTAGACATGCTCAGCATAGGCCACTTTCACACTTTAGCGGTAAAGCACCTCTAGTTTGAGCGGCACTTTTCGTCCGCGAGGGGGGCACTTTGCAGGCGCTTCGGCAGAGCTGCCTATTGATTTCAACAGCAGGGGCATTTTGGAAACAGTGTATTCACCACTCCCACAGCGCCCCAAAAAGGTGCCGCCTGCGGGACTTTTTTTTCCCTGTCCTTCAAGTGCACCGCCCCAGTGTGAAAGCACTCAGGCTTTCACACTGGGGTTGCAGAAGAGGCAGTTTACAGGTGCTTTTCAGGCACTATTTTTAGTGCAAACACACCTGTAAAACACCTTCGTGTGAAAGTTGTCTAACATTGCTGGTATTCTAGGATGTATGTCTCCTGCATATGCGTGATGTCATCCTGTGCTGGCCAATGAAGATAGCTGAAGACTGGCACACAGAAGGTGCTGGCAAGGCACAGGGACCGTTGAAGAAAGGGTATGTTTAGCTCGGCTTAAACTACTTGCCACCTGCCCACAGTAGTTTTACTTTGGGCAAGCGGCACAGGCAGGCCAGACAATGTACCTATACATCACCGTCTTACGTCCAGGTGCACATGCCCTTCTGACCTGTGCTGTGATTGGACACAGCACGTTTGGCAGATAATTTCAGCTATTGATTTTGGTTTAAATCAGCTGTGTCCAATCACGCACAGAGTTTGCTGCTTACAAACACACATAACTGTGTACTGTGAACAGCGATCTGCCTGTTGCAGGGAGAAAAAATAGCCAGATAGTAACTTCATAATGGTTATGTAAGATTAGTGGAACACCCAGAAAGATTGGCACCTCATCCCAAATAGTTAAATGGATGAAATGGGAAGGGATAAGATGATTTTAACGGTGCTTACAAATGATAATGAGAATCGTATGTTTAACCACTTCCATACAGGGCACTTATACACCTTCCCGCCCAGACCAATTTTTAGCTTTTTAGCACTTTGAAAGACAATAGCGCAGTCGTGCAACACTGTAACCAAACAAAATTTTTATCATTTTGTACCCACAAATAGAGCTTTCTTTTGGCGGTATTTGATCACCTCTGGGATATTTATTTTCTGCAAAAAAAAATAAAAAATGACCGAAAATTTCGAAAAAAAACCTTTTTTTTGTTGTTTCTGTTATAAAACATTGTAAATAAGTATGTTTTCTCCTTCACTGATGGGCACCGATGAGGTGGCACTGATGTGGTGGCATTGATGGGCACTAATATGCGGCACTGATGGGCGGCACGGATGGGCACTGATAGGCGGCTTGGATAGGCGGCACGGACGGGCACGGATAGGCGGCATGGATGGGCACTATTGTATGTGTTGTACTAATGGATGCCAATCAGTGCCAAACAATGCCTGCCAATCAGTGATGCCCATTGTGGGCACTGATTGGCATCCATTGCGGCACTGATTGGCATCCATTTTGTGTGTCCTCCTCATCCCTGGTGGTCTAGGGTGGCATGCTTTTTTTTTTTATCCCTGGTGGTCTATATGGCCATCCCTGGTGGTCCAGTGGGCATCCTCGGGGGGGGGGGGGCTGTGCTGATAATCGATCAGCACAAATCCCCCCGTCACAGGAGCAGCCGATCGGCTCTCCTCTACTCGCGTCTAACAGACGCGAGTGAGGAAAAGCCGATTACCGGCTTTTCCTATTTACATCGTGGTCAGCCGTGATTGGACACGGCTGATCACGTGGTAAAGAGTCTCCGTGAGAGACTCTTTACCTTGATCGGTGTTGCGGGGTATCAGGCCTCGTACAGACGACCCAACATGTCCGATGAAAACGGTCCGCGGACCGTTTTCATCGGACATGTCCGCTGGGATCATTTGGTCTGATGGCTGTACACACCATCAGACCAAATTCCGTGCGGACAGAATACGCAGTGACGACGTGCGCAAACCCGGAAGTTCAATGCTTCCACGCATGCGTCGAATCACTGCAACGCGATGCGCGGGTTCT